>NC_056732.1:1602453101-1602753101 GCF_019279795.1 Protopterus annectens
GTTGATAACTGAAGATTTATTAGAATTTATTACATGGTTGTTGATTTGCATCCAATTTCATCCAGTAGCGTGAAGCTTTTTTTAAGAATTTGTTGTGCTCTTGTGAGCAGTGGATGTGCTAATGGCAACTATGTTATCTGCATTTAAGATAAGGACAAGGTTAAGTATCTCCAAAGGGAGATCATTAATAAGCAAGGAGAACAGTAGAAGACCTAAGACAGCTTCCTGTGGAACTCCCATACTTGGTAGTTGGTTAGGACAATGTTTATTTGAAGGTGTAGCAAAGGTCCTGTAGTTCAGGCAGTTATTGAACCAATGGCATATTTCAGCAAGCAGAATTTTTAAGTCTTTGTAACAGAATATTATGGCACACATGCTGAAATGTTCTTCTGAGGTCTGTAAACATGGCTACAGTAAGTCTGGCATCTCCTGTGCTTTTATAAATGGTATTAACAGTAAAGCAGCAGTAAATGCATATCCTACATCTTCAGAACATAGAATACAAAGATCAATGAAAATACAATATTTATGGTATATTTAAAATGCATAAACCTTAGCTGGTTGAACTTCTCGACATCATTAAGTAACTATGTTAATTAAAACAATTTAGAGCAAACAGTTTGAAATCCAGATATGGATGGTTGTACCTTAGGTATCATGCTGACAAACCAGGGATCATTCAACCTCATCAGACACAGTCACAAATAAATCAGCTTTCCTATACTTTGCCAATTAAACTATAATGTAATAAATCATACAATTATGAACACAAATTAAGATACCATCTTCTGGGGGGGCGGAGCCTAGATGGCCAACTGAGAGCAGTGAATTTTGAGAGCTCCATAAACTAGTATAATAATATAGGAAAATGTTATTATTTTCAAGTTTAAAACATCAGAAATTTATAGATTAACTACTAAACTACATAAATATCAATATTGGAGGAGATATACAAAAATGTTCCTGTCCAGTAACTTGGAGATATATTGAGTCACTGAATATGAACAACTCAAGGAATTCTCATCCAGATGCTGCTTTGAAAAAAGAACTGCAATTGCTGACATCTAGACATCTACCTTACAGGAACTATCTTTGAAGATGGATGGCTTTAAAAATGACTTAGAAAACCTCAAATTAAATTCTCAAAAACAGAGTGATACTCTTAAGGAACAATTACAGCAACACCATACAAAAATAACAAATATAGAGACTTCTCTAAATGACATTGAAGGGAGACTCAGAGGAAGAATTCCAAAAGGAATTTCGATGGTACTTACATATTATTGCAACGACATTTGGAAGTCACCCTAACTGGTAAAGTCATACCAAAACTACTTGATGTTACAGTGAAATGGGATGTGTAAACTTCAAATTGCTTTTTTATCCCATTGCTTCTGAAACAGGACTAGGAGTAACGAGAACATTTGTCTTCCTGGGTACCGTCATTTAGCGCTGTGACTGAATG
Organism: Protopterus annectens; assembly: GCF_019279795.1. NCBI lineage: Eukaryota > Metazoa > Chordata > Ceratodontiformes > Protopteridae > Protopterus > Protopterus annectens. The sequence goes on from NC_056732.1 coordinate 1,602,454,567, forward strand.
GAAAAGTCCGTTAAGGCATACAGTATCAGCTTGCCACTCACAGCAGCTATTCAGGCTTCTGATTAAAGTGCTTTTCACATGTACATTTCTAACCATTTTGTTTTGCCCCAACTTCATGGAGGTCTGAAGTAAGGGGTGCAGTTGGTTACTTTTTTGGACATGCAGTCATGTGTTATTTTTAAGTTGTGTCTTGTCATGTATAGCTGTGCAATTGGTAATTTATTGGACTGGTAGTGTTATGTTCTTTTTAAATTGTATTTGGTTATGTATGGCACTGCGAGCCTGCGTAACACGTTTTGGCTGAACACAGAGTATGCCTTTGAATGGTTTGTATTTGGCTGGTAATCGCTTTCCTTACATGAGTATTAACACTAAACACAATAATTAGATTGCACTGTGGAAGAATCAGGGCTTCTTGAAGTACTAACAGTTGCATTACTTGTTATTCCCTGTTCATTTCATTTTGCATGAAGTTACGGTGGTAAATGACTCTACCGGGGAATAGGAATTTGCCCGTTATTGCAGTTCCCCTTTCAGAAACAAGTTGATGCAAAGCTGTTTGGGACTTCACACACCCCTTTTTATTTCACTAACTATAAAGTCAGTTGCTGATAACATCAGGAAGTACACGGGGCTACAAATGTGGCTGCGATAATACGTAAGTACCATTTCTGCTTAAACAGAATACATGGCTGCTTAACAAAATAGATGACTTAGAAAGCAGGGAAAGGAGAAACAACATAAGGATCTTTGGTCTGCCTGAAAACACTGAAGGAGAAGATATTATTTCATTCTTAACAACCTGGATTCCTGAATTTTTAGGCTTGAAAGAGAGACTTTCATTTGGAATTGAAAGGATGCATAGAGCACTGAGGAAACCTGCTTCTAACTCAACAACTACTTTGCCTAGATCCATCGTTATAAAATTTCTTTCATTTCTGGACAAGGAACTAATATTAAATTCGGCTTGGAGAAAATCACCCTTAAAATCAAAGCCTGATAAGGTTTCGCAATGATTATTCTTCCAGAATACTAGAACAAAGGAAAAAAGTATGGCCAATAATAAAACTGTTGAAACAAAACAACATTAAACAGAGCTGGCCTTTCCAGACAAGATAAAAATACTTTTTGCCATTGAAATGAGAATCTTTAATGACTTAGAAGAAGCTACTATATTCATCAAAAACAACAACATAGTGTCTATCCCAGAAGAAATGGAATGGACGGCCCCTACTCTTAAAAGAATAAAAGAAACAAATCATTGGACTGATGCTAGAAAGAAGAAACAAAAAAACTGATTCCAGGATAACTGTCCCAAAAAATAACTCTTACAAATACATCATTCAAAGTATCAACAGATTTGGTATATCACTTGTCATCTGTTTTTATTAAAAAAGGAGGGCTTCTTAAACAAATGAGAAACAGTAATTGTTTATTCAGAATATTCAGTCCAATAATTCTTCACAAACAAAGGTAGGTCAAGATGGATTACTATTTACATTATATATAATCCAAACAAAGCAACATATAATACAAACATAGAAGTTTCTATTCCCCTACTTGAACTCAATGAATACTTATCTTGTTTATTTTTCATTGATTTTACTTATAATAATTTAAGTAATTAATTAACTAATTCAATAAGGTACCATTCATCAGAGTTCAGACTCAAATGTAACAAATTAACATCATATATAATAGCAGTAACAGTAGAGTGTTTTGAAAAAAAATGCTGTCATGGAGACTAATGCCTTCTTCAGTTCAAGTATGATTTAGAAATGTCATGTATATCCTGGTTGAATAATAGTAGTAAGCTCTTAGTACAAATGTCATCATTATTCTGTCTATAGTTAATATCAATTATGGCAGGTCTCACAGCTACAAGTGCTGTTTGATCAATCCTGATATGGTGTGCGTGGATGCAGCTGTATCTGGCAGCTAGTACAAATGTCATTATTATTCTGAATAAACATAGTTAATATCAATTATGGCAGGTATCATAGCTTTGAGTGCTGTTTGATCAATCCTGATATGGTGTGTGTGGATGCAGCTGTGCCTGGCAGCTGTTGTATGTTGCTGTTTTTATCTCCGAAAGCTGTGGATTGCAGCTTGTGATCGAGGTTTACTGATGCTTGTGTATTAGGAAAAGACATTTGGTATTTTAGCCTGGATCCAGGGGAAGGGGATGGATAAAACTGTGATTCGGGATATTTTGGCAGAGAATAGTTTGTTTATACATCTGCTGAGTGAGAGGTGGGAAGGCTGGAAGAATGCGTTATCTCTTGATGTGGCGGTTTGTTGGGAGTTTCTTTCTTTTTTTTTATATCTGTTTGCTCTCTGTTTTTTCCTGGCTGCTGCCTCGCTGAAAGGGAGGGAATTTAGGCTTGACCTTACAGTGAAGTGAAGCTTTGCTTCAGGTGCATTGCGAGCCTCTGGTATAAAGTACACAGACACATTAACAGAAACAGATGCTCCCAGGTTGCTATGGTAATGTAGACAGAGTGAAGATAATGCTTAATGGCTCTGTGGAGCCACAGAGATGATTCTCAGCAACAAAGTTTTTGGTTAAAAAATATATGTAATAAAAGGGCTGTTTTAAAGCACATGTACAAATACTGATGGCTTCCCAACACTTTGTTTAGCTCATTATGTTGATTCTGGAAAAAAAAAACTAAATAAATAATAAGTGCAATTTTATATTTAAAATGTATTTTGGTCCAAACACATTAAGGACTTACATAAGAGTGGAAGTCTGAGTTATTGTGAAAGACTAAGAATGCTTGGTCTTGTGCAGTACCTTTTGCAGATGTTTGGGAGGTGAGCTTGCTCTGACGTGTTGGACATAAGGATATAGCTGATGCTAGGGGTGTTTGGGGTTGCCAGGAAGTGCTAGAGAGTCATCAGATTTCTTTCGTGGAAATATCTGTGGGAATGGAAGGTTTGTCGAGTGGTTCACTGGCAGAGTGGTCACTGTATGGAACAGGCTGGTAAAATGGAACAGGACAAAATATTGGTTTGGATATTTTAAGAACAGCCTGAAAACATACATGAACTAGTGAATGGTATTCTGGCAAAACTGGATGGGCATTGCCTGTGCTTGACGTATTGATATGTGTTTATGTAAGGATGGAAATATACTAATAACAAATAAGAAACTAAAAGGGTCTCATAATTTAAAGTCTGTGGACTGTATAAACATGCTTGGAAGGAACTATTAGTAAGAATAAGCATTACAGCTTGTGGTCTCTCAAATAACTAAGCAACAGCCAAAAAAAAAAAACATGTACAATAGTTATGTAATGTATGATTTTAGTAAATCTAGACATAAAATATATAATCATCATATACGATGAAGCAGTCTGCTGAATTTAGATATTAAAGACAGGATTTAATAACATGGGCTTGTGTATAATAACATTACTGTCTTAACTTAGCATAAATGACATACACTACATTGAACATCAAGGGGAAGCATGATGATTTTCTTATATAAGTAAATATGCATAACAAGTCATGTAATTGCTTTAACTTGAATTGTAGTTTTTGTAACCCATCTTGACCATATATAATACTTAAGCGGTTACCAAGGTAACTAATGTTTTATGCAGGATATCAAACTGACAAAGCTGTTCAAGAGAAACAATAAACGCCTGAACTTGAAATGTCACAGAATGTAACAATCATATTCTGAACAAATAGTACTAAATTGACAATAGACACTCAGTTTAATAACATAGGCTTGTGTATAATAACACTATTGTTTTAACTTGTCATAAATGACATACACTATATTGAACATCAAGGGGAATCATGATGATTTTCTCATATAAGTAAATGTGCACAACAAGTCATACAATTGCTTTAACTTGAATTGTGGTTTTGTAACCCATCTTGACCATACGTAACACTTAAGCTGTTACCAAGGTAACTAATGTTTTACACATGACATCAAACTGACAAAGTTGTTCAAGGGAAACAATAGAAGCCTGAACTAGGAATGTCACCAAAAGTAACAATCGCATTCTGAACAAATAGTATTAAATTGACAATAATCACTCACTTCAACCTTTGCTGATTATACAAAATAGAATGTTGCCATTCAAATCTAAAAACTTTCAGTATATGCCATAAAATTACAATTTATGAATATGGAAAGGAAACTTGCAATCATTAATCACAATAAATGAATTTGTTGTTTTAACCTATAATTTTACTCATGTTATAATAAGAAATGACAGATATGAAAATCCTTATGTGTAGGAAATGGGGGGAAGAGGGATGCACCGATAATTAAAATGCACTAACTTTCATCAATGTTCACATAAAACAAACCTGATGCTTTAAGTAAGTTAGCAACAAACAAAGTGATTACTTAAATGCTGGCAAACAATGAAATATAATTTCTGATATATCCGGTAAAATACATTGTATTATAAACATTAGGTATAGATATTATTATCATCTATTTATATTAAGTAATAAGTTTTGAAAGACTTCATCATTAAGGGTGAACATGTTAAATAACTGTGTGCTATAATCTTTAACTGAGGTTTTATATATGACACATCCTACTTTACTATGATTGAATTGCTTGTCCTCTATCTTTCATGTAAATATTAATTGCTTATTCAATAAGTAGACATTTATAGTGTATTAGAATTCTGTCTAATCTACAATAGTAATATATCTGTTCAAAATAATATAACTATTGCTTATTCCTATTACAAATATTCTCCATATGATAATTCAATTTGTGGTGCTCAGATGTTCTGGATTGTTAGGGTATGAGTGATAATCTGATGGACTTAGGTTTATCCATCATATTAGGAATTATTTATTTTTATTCCATAGCTAGTGTGGATCTCAGTTTTGTTAACATTTTATTAATTTAAATTTGTTATTTTTATTTCGCAAAAACATTTTAGTATGCCTGACCAAAACATTACTTTATTGGTAAACACTCAAAGTATAAAACTGATAATTTCCTTTAAAAGCTCAAGCATATACTTTATAGTTATCAGAGGAAAATGTAAAATGTCTAATAGTCACAATAAAGCAAAAATACATAGTCTAAATAACCTAAGATGGATTTAACTTTATTATCTTTAAATACCAATGGCTTAAACAATCCTAGCAAGAGATCAAATCTACTGAAATATTTAAAACTGAACAAAGCACAAATTGTCTTCCTTCAAGAAACTCATTTCAAAACAAATGACAATTACAAATGGAATTCTAAGGAATATATGATATTGGTGCAATCCACTTGTAAGACAAAGACAAAAGGGTTAACAAATTTATGGAAAACAAATGTGATTAACCTAGAAATAATTTATAAGTATGCAGATAAAGAAGGCCTTATAGCATTAGTAATAGTTAAATATAATAACAGAATATCAACCCTAGCCAATCTATATGGGTTCCCAGGTATTAGAACAGGAACTGTTAAAAAACACTTGGATTTCATTTCCAATAATTATAAAGGCAACTTAATATTAGGAGGAGATTGTAACTGTATATTTGATATTTCTGAAACTACAAATAAAAGACTGCTGTGTACATCTGTATCAAAGGCTTTTAACAAGTGAGTAGAATCATTTCATCTTGTAGAGACTTTCAAATTTAAAGAAGATAAATCTTTGTTGTTTTCTCATCAAGATCACAGATATGGTACCCATAGCAGAATAGATAAAATATTTGCTACCCATGACTTACACTCTAAAATCATTAATTTCTCAATCACTCCCTGCCCCTTTTCAGACCACAATTCATTGATACTAAAACTTCAAAATGGGTACAAACCATTAATCTTTAACTCCAGAATTCCAGCAAATATAACTACAATTAAAGAGTTCAAACCCTGGTTATTATCTGAATTACAGTTCTTCTTAGATATTAATAACACCACAGAGATAAATAAAATAATGATATGAGACTCATTAAAAAGCTTACATATATGGTAAAACCCTAACTTGGTATAAAAAAATCAGAGAATGGAATTCTGAATTATTAGATTACCAATCCAAACTTTTGTCAATAAAAGCTGAAAAAAATCAAAATCATTTGTAGATGAAAAAGAAAGTAGAAGTATTAAACAATAAATGCAAAAAAATTCTAACACATAAAACTAGTTTAGCTTTAGAAAAACTAAAAATTAATACCTTGGACACTTCTCCCAAATATCTACATAATTTATCCACACGAATCAAAATACAATCAAAAGTTAATAAAATTAAAAGTATCTTCCATGAAAAGAAAGGGGAAAATGTCTCAGATATAGGTGACATTCTTGATGCCTATAGAAATCACTATATGGAACATTTCCAAAAAGAAAATATACATATTGATCAATTAAATCTAGATGAAAAATGCTCAAATATAAAAAAACAGAAAAATTAAAACTAGATCTGCCAGCACCCATATCCTACAAAGAAATTACAAATACAATAAAAAAGGGTAAAAATAATAAAGCTGTAGGAATAGATGGCATAATTATGGAAATATATCATCTTTTTCCTTCAAAGATACTTTCCCTTTTCCATAAAACTCTATTAGAAATTCAGTCACAAGCTTTAATACCACCCTCTTGGAGATATTCCTTAATCACACCAATCCTAAAGGAAAACAAATCCCCAAACCTCTGTACCTCATATAGACCTATATCATTATTAAATAATGACTATATGATATGCATGACAATGTTAACTAACAGAATGAAAATATCACTATCCAAACAATAAATAATGGACAAATGGGATTTATATATCATATTCACACACATGACAATATTAAAAGGATAATTTTTCTTATAGATTATGTTAATAAAGAAAATAAAGAAACACTCATAATTAGCTTAGATATAGAGAAAGCCTTTGATTTACTAAATTGGGACTATTTATTCAAAATCCTAATGCTATTTGAGTTTCCTGCATTCTTTGTTACACTAGACAATCTCAATGTACTGAAATGTTGAAATTCAGTATGCTGAGACTGAATAGTGGAAAGTGCAGTTAAACAAAATGACACTATGCCGAATCCGCAAATGTTGAATCCGCCGCTATCGTGGTGTCGTGTTTGTGAAGTGTGGTGCAGTTTGTGGATTTATCTGGGGTTTCAGGTAAGTGTTGTGTGTTTGAAGATAATGGGTAGGGATTTTAGTGTGTGTGAGTGTGTACGGTGGTGTTTTTGTGTGTTTAGTGCGACCTCGGAGTTAGAATATATAAGTAGGGGGGTGTGGGGGGTGCAGGGGTGCTTGCCCCCCTATTTATAGGTAGGTTAAGTGTGTTTGCGTGTGTTGTTATGTTTGTTTAGTTAGGTAGGTGTATGTGTGTGTGTGATTATGTCCTGGTTTGTGTGTGTGTGTGTGTGTGTGTGTGTGTGTGTGTGTGTGTGTTTTTGTGTGTGTGTGTGTGTGTGTGTGTGAACTGTCACGATTGTAGTGTTCGTGATTGTGAGTTTTCGTGTATGTGGTTTTTCGACTATTCAGTCTTGAAATACTGAAATTCGACATTTTAGTATTTCAAGATTGTATAGTGAATCCATACACACACACACACACACACACACACATATATATATATATATATATATATATATATATATATATATATATATATATATATATATATACACACACACACACATATACAAATAATTTAGCGTATGTCAAGTTAGGTCCTTTTACCTCTGAATCTATACATATAACAAAAGGCATTAAACAAGGATGTCCCATTTCACTGATTCTATTTGCTCTGGCTATTTAAATATTGGCAGATTCAATTTGTAAATATATAAAAATCAAAGGAAGAGATGTTTATGAACAATACAATTCTAAAGTAATGCTATTTGCTGATGACATATTACTAACGTTATCTAATACAAAAGAGGCATTAGAAGAATTAGATATATTAATGGACAAATTTCATATGACTTCAGGACTCCATTTCAATAAATCAAAATCAAAATTTTTATTTTTAAATAAAAGAGAAGAACTGCAGACTAAGGGGGATCACATCATAGGGAAGCAAGAATCTACTTTGAAATATCTATGCATTGAGTTATGCAAGGATAGTAATGAATTAGTGTCAAAAAACTACAATAATATCATCAACACAATTAAAATCTCTGTGGAAAAATGGAACAAAATAATATTAACATTTGAAGATAGACTACCGTTAATAAAAATGGTTTTATTGCCCAAGAACCTATATATATAGGCTTGGTAATACAACTGTTACCAGAAAGGAATATACTTAAAGAAATAAATTCATGCCTAATACATTTTTTATGATTTCCCAAAAGAAACAGAATAGCTTTAATACATCTGCTGTAGCATAGACTAGATCCAGGCCTGCTGAATATAGCTTTGTTTATATGCTTGTTGTTTGTTTGCTTGTTATTTCCCTGGAACGCTAATTCCAACTAATACGCGGCTTCTCAGCGCTTCTGTGGCTCACTAGTGATATCTGCATTGCTTACTGTACTTATTTCCTTGTTTCACTTGAAAGAAAGTTACTGTTTGTCGTTTTTGCATTTAAGTTACCTGTAACACATTGCACTTAAGTTACCTGGCACTTGCTCACTAAAGCAATTATATAAGTCAGCACTAAAAATTAAAAGCACTACACCCTCACTCCCCACTGGCCCTGGTTTTCAATTATTAAGGAATTCCCAATATTATTCTAGCATGTCCAAAGGTCAGTTGTCAATCTCCTCTCCGGTTCAGCTGGTGAATCTGGGAATCTTGAGGCAATGTTACAACTGCCTCATGTACACAGACAACCCTCTCCTCCTCCCAACAAATTCCAACACATGTGAGAGATGCAACCATATAGCCAAACTGGAGGCTAAGCTCTCTCAACTCAGTACTGGCATAACCAGTCAGGAGGAGAAGGAAACCATACTCACTACAATTCCAGTCTCACATAGACCTACCACGACAGCAAACCAAACACATAATCACACAAAAACATACTGGAGGCTCTAAATAAAGATCTGCCAAGCAGCAGAGACCACCAAAGCAGACACCCAAGCAGCCGCTACCCCAAAACAAAACACGTGCAACACATATCTCACAAAGCCAGTGTGCCAAACAGTCACAGCCCTTAAGACTAAACAACACACCTGATACACTTGTAATAGGTGACTCTATCGTCAGGCACACTGACGTCCGCTCACCAGGCTGAACAAGGAGAGGGTCACGGTGAGCAGCCTGTCGGGTGCTAGGATCCGCCACATAACACAAGCACTCAGGTCACTCCAAGGCAAGTACAAATATGACTCAGTCATTGTCCATGCTGGTGTGAATGACCTGAGACGTACCTCCCTGGACTACATGAAAAGAGACATAAAGGAGCTCTCTGAGCATGTAGCCCAGGCCGGTATGACCCTGACCTTGAGTAGCATCTTACCCTCACCAAGAATGATGCCACAATATGAAGACAAGATGATCAATTTCAACAATTGGCTTAAGTACTGGTATCATTCAAAGGGGATCCAATGCCTGTCAGCTTGGGATGATATGCTCGACAAGCCACGATGCTTCACTAGGGACGGCTTGCACCTGTCACCCCTGGGCTTTCGTATATTGGCAAAGGCTCTTGCTACCCCCATAGTGCCTTTTTAGGCAAGGCTCAAAAGACAAACCCACCTCCATAGGTATCACAAGGGATAAGAAACTAAGAGTAATGCTACTCAACGCCAGAAGTCTAAACCTCAAGATGCACACACTCGAAACTCTCCTTAGCATGGAGAACATCGATATCTGTGCAGTAACAGAAACCTGGTTCAGGGCTCCCGAGAGCACCCCAGCACTACCAGGTTATACCTCATACCATGCTTTTGGCCCCGAAACTTGGACCGAACCACAAAAGGAGGAGGGGTATCGATATTCATCAAAGATACCCACACCTCCAGGTTGGTGGCAAAGCACGAAGCATCAGAGACTATCCATGTGCAACTAACAGTGGGTAAAACTGCCTTCCAGTTTATAGCCTGCTACAGACCACCCTCCCAAACCCAGGAACCCCACTCGGCCTTCCTGAGAACACTGGAAAATATGAAGGTCTCTCCAAACACCATTATATTGGGCAACTTCAACTACCCAAACATAGACTGGGAGCATTACTCTAGCTCCAACACCCTAGCCCAAAGGTTCCCAGAATTTATAAACTCAAATGCTATGGAACAACTTGTTACCACTCCCACAAGAGGGGAAAACATACTGGACCTGATCATCACCAACATGGGGACTCTATGCTCCAGACCAGAAGTGTATCCCTCACTGGTAAGATCAGACCATAAACTAATCTCACTGGATATTCACATCCCGACCCCACCCCCTGCCCAGAAAACCACAGTGAAAAACTTCTCTAAAGCAAATTTTACACTCCTCAAAACTGAGGTGGAATCCTTCAAAGCCCCCGGGCCTGTGGAAAATACAGCCCAGACCGCAGATTCCTTTATAAACGCATTCTATGAACACCTTCAGGAATGCATGGATCATGCGATCCCAAATAAAACCAAGACCCAATCCTCCAAAGGCAGATGTCCTGTCTGGTGGATCCCAGCCATAAACAAACTATACAATAGAAGGAGGAAGCTACTAAATGATAAAGCAAAATCCCAAAAAGGGAAGGCATCACTGATCAGTATTAGCAAAAAACTATGGGCACACATAAAATTGTCTAAGGCCAGCTTCGAGAGAAAAATTGCACAGGACACTAAGGATAATCACAAGGCTTTCTTTAGTTATGTTAGGAACCTGGGTGGTAATTCCCAGATATGCTCAGAATTAGTCCAAAATGACAAAAAATACACCGAACCCACAGACATTGCCAACATCCTAGCTGACAGGTTCAGCGCAAACTTCTCCCTCCCCACCAAAAGGGCAAATATCTATCCCAGCAGAGTTCTGCCGCCCGCCTGACATCTCAGATGCTCAGGTAAGAGCCGCCCTCTCCAAACCAAAAAACACAGCATCAATGGGACCAGATGGTGTCCAGGGCTGCATCCTACATGAACTCAAAGAAGAGCTAAACCCAAACATAAAACTACTGTTCAATCTCAGCCTTACTACAGGATATGTGCCCAAAGAGTGGCGTGCAGCAACAGTGGTCCCTCTCCATAAAGGTGGTGCCTCAACGGATCCTGGAAACTATCGCCCATAAGCCTGACTAGCTTGGTCTGCAAAGCTATGGAAAGGATCATCATGGACCTCATAAATAAAGATATTGGGGACCTACAAACACTGGATCCTACCCAGTTCAGCTTTGTTAAGGGCAGATCCTGCCTCTTAAACCTGGTTGATTTCTTTGAAACAGTCACCAAGGCCATTGACGAGGGAAGGTGGTCCACACAGCCTACCTGGACCTCACAAAGCCTTCGATACAATACCCCACTGGCATTATAGATAAGCTCACCAGCTTAAATATAAACCCCTATGTCACTAGATGGATTGCAAACTGGCTCAAGGACAGAACCCACATGGTTAGAATTGCTGGAGCCATGTCAGACTCCAAACCAGTTACAAGTGGTGTCCCACAAGGCTCAGTCCTGGGACCTCTCTTGTTCGGTATATATTTCTCGGAGGTACAGGCCAACACGGAAGGACTGTGGCTGACCAAGTTCGCAGATGACTGCAAACTGGGTGCCATAATCGACTCTCCAGCCGACACAAGCATCCTCCAAAAGGGCCTCATAGAAACAGACAACTGGTGCCAGAGCCATGGCCTCAAGCTAAATGCCAAAAAGTGTATAGTCATCCCCTTTGGCAAAAACAAAGTGCCCACAAATTACCACATAGGTGGAAATCCATTAAGTACAGAAGAAGTTATTAGGGACCTGGGGACCCAAGTTGATAGCAATCTCTCATTTGACAACCACGTGGCCAAAGTGGTTAGAAAAACATTTTATATAGCCCACCTAATCATGAAGGGATTCACATCTAGATCAGGGGAGGTCATCGTGCCTCTTTACTCATCCCTCAACAGGCCCATAATTGAGTACAATGCCCCTTTTGGGATGTACCTTACCAGACACCTGCAGCAACTGGAAAGACCCCAAAAGTACCTCACCAAGAGGATCAAAGGGCTCAAACAGATGCCATTTGCTGCCCAGTTAAAGAAACTCCAGCTCTACTCAGTGGCATACTGCCTGTTCAGAGGAGATCTGTGCCTGACGTATAAAGCCATGTCCAACCCGGAATTAATGGACATGCTGCACCTCAGAAAATCCAAATCCCATCGAGCTACGCGCTCGAGAGACTTGAACCTCAGCACTGAAATAAATAGGACATGCTGGAGGGACAGAGTCATAACCCAGAGGCTCCCTTCACTCTGGAATAAAATCCCAGTCCAGGTTAGGCAGAGTCCCTCATTTACTCTCTTCAAGAGGAATCTTGATGAGTGGATGGGAGATCATAGGTTTACCCCGGGTATCACTTCTGTGTCACTGTTAGATAGAGGCACAGTATACTAACCTCGAAAAAGGGCATAGCAAAATAAATTTAAAATGGGTGACGAAAGCCAAACACATTCTGGCTAGGCTTATAAATGCCCTAGGGCAGATAGCCTAGTATGAACCTATGAACCTATGAACCTATATCAGACCATGTAAACAGGGAGGATTAAACTTTCCTAATATAAATACATATATAAAAGCATCAATATCTAAAACAATCTCAGACTGGATAAGTCCAACTTACTTTGCAAATTGGAAAGAATTACTAACTGTAATATCAATAAATGAATTTGATTTACAAAAAAAAATTTCAAATAAATAAAAACAATTTGCCATGGCACATATGTATTAGTATGCAATATAACATAACTAAACCCACTAAAACTCATATGACTGATTATTACATTGACTCATTTAGGAAAAGTATTAATGCAAATATAGATTTAAAAATCTGGTTTGATCTTTTAACACCATTTATAGTCACACTATAGAACTTTCTACATAAAATATATAGAGAAATTATTAATTCCTGGGAACAGAAAGGATTTGTTTGTTGGCTCCAATGTATCAAAGAACTAAAAGTATTAGATATGCAAGTAATAAAAACAACATACACAATTCCACAACGGGACTGGCTAAGTCTGTCATATTCGCAAGATTTAAGTAGAACAATTAACAATTCTTCATTTAAATAAATACCTAAATTTACTAAATACATATATGAAATCATATATAATGACTTTGACATGAGAAAGAGTATTTCAAAATTTTACAAAATATTGATAAATTATAAAACAACACCCAAAACCTTATATTGGAAATATATAACAAAAGGACACAGTTAACTGAAAATATTAAAACAAATATCTTATTATCGATAAAATATACATCCTTTACACAATACTGGAAAGTTTTTAATTGGAAATGCTTGCACAGAGTATTCTTAATCCCAGACAGAATCAGTACAATTAATTCTTCCATAAAAGGAGTATGCTGGAGATGTGAGCAAGTACGCAATGCAGATTGGAACCACATTTCTTTGATTGCGTTAAAATTAAGCCATTTTGGAATGGAATTAATAACTTTCTACAAGCTTTAATGAATCATTTTATTTAACTAAAGCTTTTGTATTATTAAATGTGAATGAAGGTCCTCATTTGAATAGGTCAAACATGTATCTAGTATGGACTATATTTGCAACTTTATGGAAGTGTATAACAAGAAGATGGAATACCAACACAATACCAACTTTGGAAGATGTCTACAGCCTACTGAAGACCACAGCATTATTGGAAATTAAAATTAAAGAACTGCAAATGTATCCAAAGCTGTTTATCAACAACCTTTTTGGAAAAGTCTTATTGTTGATTCACGTTATATAATAATTGATCAAACACTCTGATAATGGATTGGACATACTTATGAAGTAACTGTCTACATTAAAATCTGTATAGTGTCAGGCTAATGTAAATAGTGTACATAGTTATTTAAGATGTTATGTATAAATACTACGGAATTCATTCAAGTGTATTTGAAAAATAAAAAAAAATTTTGAGAAAAAAATACCATCTTCCATTATAACATAGTACTCTCCTCAGAAACTCATATAGATTCATAGGCAGGTAGGTACTAGGCTATCGGCTTAAGGGCCTAAGTAAGCCTAGCCAACAAGGTTCCCTGACTTATGCCACCCCAGAAAGTTATTTTCCTGTGCCTCTGTCAAGTAGAGCCACAGAAGTGATCCCCGGAGTGTATTTCCTATTTCTCAATCCACTCTTCAAGATTGTTCTTGAAGAATGCTAATGAGGAACTTTGCTTGACATAGATGGGTAGCTTTTTCCAGGGTATGGAAAGTCTCTGGGATAGGAATCTATCCTTCCAGCATATCCTGTTTATTGTAGTGACAAGGTTTAGGTCCTTAGAGCATGTAGCTTGGAGGGATTGGGATTTCTTTAGGTGTAGCATATCCAACAGCTCTGGGTTTGACATAGCTTTATATGTTAGGCAGAGATTACCTCGGAGTATGAAATATGCTATGGAGTAAAGCTGGAGTTTTTTGAGATGGTCAGTGTAGGGTATCTGAGGCCAGTAATCCTCTTTGTGAGGTACTTGTGTGGCCTTTCCAGCTGCTGCAGAAGTCTTGTGAGGTACATTACAAAAGTAGTGTTATACTCTATAATGAGTCTAAAGAGTGTCAAGTAGAGGGGAACAATTACTTATTTTTTCCTGGATGAGAACCCTTTGTGATGAGGTGTGCCATGTAGAATGATTTCCTGACTACTGTGGAGATGTGATTATCAAAGGAGAGACTAGTGTCCACCTGGGTCCCAAGGTCTCTTATCACACATTCAGCATTAAGTAGACTGCTGCCTATGTGGTAGTTCATGGGTATGCAGATTTTACCAAAAGGGATGACAATGCACTTTTTGGCATTGAGCTTGAGGCCATGGCTCTGTCACCAGACATCTGCCTCAGTGAGGCCCTTCTGTAGGATGTCCACATCATTTGTGGACTTGACTATGGCTCCTAGTTTGCAGTCATCTGTGATCTTCATTAGCCAAAGGCCTTCTGTGTTAGCCTGTACTTCAGAGAAGTAGATACCAAAGAGGAGAGGACCCAGGACTGAACCCTGTGGTACTCCACTTGTAACTGGTTTGAAGTCAGATTTGGAGTCTGCAACTTTTATAGTGTGGGTTCTGTCAGTGAGCCAGGTGGCAACCCATCTTGTGACATTGGGATTTATACCTAGTTTAGTGAGTTTAGCTATAATTCCAGAATGGGGGATGGTGTCAAACACCTTGGCGGGGTCAAGATAGGCTGTGTGAACCACCTTAACCTTGTCTACGGCTTTGGTGACTGCCTCAAAGAAGTCAATCAGATTTGGGAGGCATGATCTGCCTTTCACAAACCTGAACTGGGTGGGATCCAGAGTTTGGAGGTTACCAATGTCTTTGTTTATGAGTTCTAAGATGATACGTTCCATGGCCTTACAGACCAGGCTCGTCAGGCTAATAGTGCGATAGTTCTCTGGATCAGTGGTGGCTCCCCCTTTGTGGAATGGGATAACTGTTGCTGTGTGCCATTCAGTGGGCACAAAGCCTGACGTGAGACTATGATTGAACATGGTGCTTAGGTGGGGAGCCAGTTCATTCTGAAATTTTTGTAAAACGCAGCCTGGGATGTCTGGTCCCATGGATGCTGTGTTTTTAGCTTTAGAGAGTTCAGCTTTTACCTGAGTAGTTGTGATTACAGGGACTCTTCATCCTTCCTATATAGATATGGGTCCTTTAGGGGGTGAGAGGGGGGTAAAGTTAGCACTGAACATATCTGCTATCTGCCAGGATGTTGGCAATATCAAGTTGGTTCTGTAATTTTCATGCCATTGTGCTGTAACTCAGAGCAGATCTGTGTGTTGCCATTGAGATTCCTGACATAGCTATAGCATGCTTTGTAGTTGTCCCTAGAATCAGTGGCAATTTTGTTTTTGTAGCTAGCTTTGGAGGATCTTATAAGGGATCTCAGCTTCTTACTGAGGCTGACCAGGGAGCTCCACCATTCATGGGATTTTACTCTCTTTTGCAACAGTTTCTTCCTTCTGTTGTAGAGTTTGTTTATGGCAGGAGACCACCAGATTGGCTTCCTTTTTTGGAGGATAGCATCTTGGTTCTTTTTGGGATAGCACGACCCATGCACTCATGTAAGTGCTTACAGAGTGCATTTGTGTAGGATTCAGCAGTCGTAACTGTATTGTCCATCTGCATGGGTATCATGAAATTCGCCACTTCTGTCTTAAGAAGCAGGAAGTTGGCTTTGGAAAAATGTTTTACCATGGCTTCCTTAATGGGGGGTGGGGGAAGGATGTGAATATATAGGGTGATTAGCTTATGGTCGGATCTGACCAACGAGGAGTTGACTTCAGGTGTGGAATACCGGTCACGCATGTTGGTTATGACTAGGTGTAGGATATTTTTGCCCCTGGTGGGGGTGTGGCTAAATTGATCCAGGGCATTGGAATTTATGAATTCCAGAAAGTATTGAGTGAAGGAGTTGGTTCACGAGTAGTTTTCCCAGTTAATGGTGGGGTTTTGAAATTGCTCATTATTAGGGTGTTTGGTTGAATCCTAATATTTTTCAGTATATCAAGAAAAGAGGAGTGGAAATCCTGGGGCATGGTGGGGGATCTGTACCAAGCTACAATTTGGATTGCAGTTTTGCCCAGAGTTAGTTGCACTTGGATAACCTCAGATGCATTATGCTGAGCAACTAGCCTGGAGGTGTAGATATCCTTAATGTATATGGACACACCTCCGCCTTTGGTGTTTCCCAAGTTAGATGGCCAAAACGTGTGGTATGAGTTATAGCCTGGTAATGGAGGGGTGCTCTCTGAAGCCTTGAACCGGGTCTCAGTCACTCACAGATATTGATGTTCTCCATTTTAAGGAGTGCCTCGAGGGAATGCATTTTGAGATTTAGTCTTCTAGCATTGAGTAGCATTACCCTCAGTTTTTGCTTGCCTGTTCCTGTTATGGTGGTGAATTTGTCATTTGAACCTTGCCTAAAAAAGGCACTATAGGGGGGCAAGAACCTTAGCCAGTGTCCGTTATCCCAGGGGTGACAGGTGCAAGCCATCTCTGGCAAAGCATCGTGGTCTGTCGACCATGTCGTCCCAGGCCGATAGTTACTAGATCCCCTTAGAATGACTCCAGAAGCTTAGCCAATTATTGAATTCAATCATTTTGTCCTTGTACTGTGGTATCATTCTGGGCAATGGCAGGATGCTACTCAGGGCTAGGGTCATACCTGCCTGGGCTACAAGATCGGAGAGCTCTTCCATGTCTTTTTTCATGTAGTCCAGGGAGGTATGTCTCAGGTCATTCACACCCATATGGACAACGATAGAGTCATATTTGTACTTGTGGAGTGACCTGAGTACATGGGTTATGTCACAGATCCTGGCACCTGACAGGCAGCTGACAGTAACCTTCTCCTTGTTTAGCCTGGTGAATGGGACATCAGTGTGCCTGACTATAGAGTCACCTATGACTAGTGTGTTGGGTAGATTGTTTTCCCTTATGGGCTGTGGTTGAGTGGCACATTGAGTCTGTGGGCTATGTGTCATTTGGGTTGTGTTGAGGGGTGGAGGTTGCTTGCGTTTCTGCTTTGGAGATCTCTGTTACTTGAGCAGATTATTATTGAGAGCCTCTGCAAAAGTGAATTTAAATGTAACAAAATTGGACATTTATAGATGCATTATTAAAATAAGGAAAAAGAAAAAAATAAAGAAGAAAATAAACAAAGAGAAGAAATAGTAGAAATAGAAGAAAAATAAGATTAGAAAAAAATAATAAAGAGAACATAGAAGAAGGCTCTGAAATAAGTGAAGAAGGAGATATAAGTTAGGAGATAGTAAAAAAAGAGTTTTATTGGTGAAAGTGTAAAAGCCAGAAAAAGAAAATTAAAAGACACAAGTAGAAAAGAAAGACAATGGATGGGAGGGAAATAGGGTAGAGTTAAAATGCCTCATTAAGGCAGCTAGACTAGTAATTATCTATGAACCTCTGAAACCATGAATTTAAGGGACAATGAAAACTTTAGAGTGCTTTCTGTAAATTTGAATAGTATTAAGAATAGAAGCAGGAATTTGGATTGGTATAATACATGTGATATAGGTATAACAGGTGTAATCTCCCACTAACTCACTCAATATTAACTTATATAACTACACATAATTAATCAATTCCACTACCAGACCTTCCAAGAACTCCACTACTGGAAGTACAATAGACTGGATTCTAGTATCCCATCCTCACTCTATCTCAGACAGTGGTATTCTCCCAGACCCACTAGTTGACCATTTCCCCACTTT
This sequence comes from Protopterus annectens, assembly GCF_019279795.1. Taxonomy (NCBI): domain Eukaryota; kingdom Metazoa; phylum Chordata; order Ceratodontiformes; family Protopteridae; genus Protopterus; species Protopterus annectens. The sequence continues at coordinate 1,602,472,892 of NC_056732.1, forward strand.
TGCCCATCTCCCCTCTTCTATGCAACTAACCCACACCAATACTTCCACACACTGCCTAAAAAACTTCAATCCTGAAGCTTTCTCAAATGCACTAAAAAACGTTAACTGGAACCCATTAAAGACTCTTCCCCTAGATAATGCTCTTTCCTACTTTAACTCTTTTTTCACAAACCTGCTCGATTCCTTTGCCCCACTAAAAACAAAATGTATAAAAAGTAACCCAGTGCCCTGGTTAACCAAAAACACTTTAGCTACCATACGACTTCGCAACAAAGCCTGGACGTGTTACCACAAAAATAAAACCAATATCACCCCTACTGAATATAAAACACTACAAAATAAAGTAAAAAACTCAATACCTCAGACCACAAAGCATATTTCGCTATCCTTCATAACAACCACAATACCAATCCCAAACTATTTTGGAAAGGAATTTCATCTCTCCTCAATCCTGGGAAAGTAGAAAACCCTTGCTCTAACCCAGATGCATCTGATACAGACTTAGTGATCCAATTTAACTCTTTCTTCATAGAATCCATCAACAAGCTAACATCATCCATCGCCAACAACTCAGTGACCCCTCCTCAGCCTGCACCCACCCCCTTCCCCTAGCATCCCTTGCCCCCAATCTCCACCCTTCTCCATCAATCCCATCTCCATATCCACCATAAATAAACTTCCCCTAAAATTAAGACCTAATTCCAATGCCCCTGATGAAATCCCCTCATACTTCCTAAAACTTGCTGCAGAAGCCATTGCCCTCCCTGTCAGCATACTAATCAATCTGTCTATCTTAGAATGCCAGGTCCCCCATCTCTGGAAGAAAGCCTTTATTATTCCTCTCCACAAAGGTGGCAATAATAATGACATTCGAAACTTCCGCCCTATTGCTATCCTATCCCCCATTTCCAAGCTACTTGAAAAATGTGTCCACCACCAACTCTTACCCTATCTCATTAATAGCCAGCTTCTCACCCCTACACAGCATGGTTTTAGACCAGGTCATAGTACCTCAACGGCCCTCTTGTCCTTCCTAAAAACAATTAAGAAAGCCATGATTCTGGCCACTTTGTGTCCACCCTTCTCCTCGACTTCTCTAAGGCATTTGACTCCATTTCCCACAACCTGCTTCTTAATAAACTCTCCAAACTTTCCCCTTCCTCTACCAATTGGTTCTCCAGCTACCTCACAAATAGGCAACAAGCAGTTAAATGGAAAAAAGCCATCTCACCCTTCCTTAATACATCTACAGGTGTCCCCCAAGGTTCCATTTTAGGCCCCCTACTATTCAACATATTCATAAACAATTTCTACCAAGCCATTCCAAACTCCAGCCTCATCCAATATGCCGATGATTCTATTATTATCTGCTCCACCCCTTCTATCACAACTCTTAACAATCTAACACAAAGCACCTTCTCCTCCTCTGAGCAGTAGATGCTAGACAACCACCTGGCCCCAAACAAAACTTATGCTATTCACTGCCTCCAAAACTTCTTCCCTAGATAAACAATCATTTGTAATTACCAGCAAAAATAATATTCCCCTAGAAATAGTCTCTCACACTAAATTATTAGGAATACTAATCGATGATCAACTAAAATTCAACAGACATCTACAAGTTAATATAAAAAAAAACATAAAAAAATGGTATGCTTTACTGTCACAATCATTATATCTCTCCCTCCACCAGGCTTACACTAGCCAATGCATACCTCATCCCCTCCCTAATATATGGTGCATCTATCCTCCCCATCCTGCAATCTTCCCCCAAAACAAAATTCTCATCTTGTTATAACAAGAAATCTAAATTTGCTGCAGGTCACAGATCCTCTTCCAACCATGTATTTCCCTTTACCAACTAAGCTGGCTAGAGTTACCTAACTTCCTCACTTATACTCATCTCATCCAAGCATACAAACTCATTCACAATCCCTCTCTCTGCCCCTCCCTAGCTAATACCTTTGAAATGCACAAACCAGATCGACTCCTAAGATCCAATTCCCAAAAACTAATTAAATTGCATAAACCCACACATCCAGTTGGGAATCATCTGATGTCTTTCTCTCTAGCACATCTCTGGAATCCCTTTCCTTCTCCCATCTGCACCATTAGCAGTCTCTCCTCATTTAAAGCCTCATTGCACTCAAACCTTACTTCACAACCTGGTGCCATCCTACCTAATCCTTACTATACTTTCTTCCTAGTCTCCCAAGCCTATTTTGTGCCTTTTACTGCCCCCTATAGTTCTCTAGTGATGTATTTGACCAACTACTAAAATGGTTACCTTACATTATTTCAGAAAAAATGGATTTATTTTTTATTTCTGCTTTTATTTGAATTAATCTGATGTATTTTGTAAATGAAAAAAAAATGTTGATGTTTTATTATCATATTTACTTCTGTAATCTGAAATGTTTATTTGAAATGTGTACAATGGACTTGTATTTTTCTGTACTGTGTATTAGTTTTTTTCTGGAGATTTTCTCCCCAGGACTCCATTGAAAATGGGCTCCTTGTGGCCCAATGGACTATACTGGAAAACAAACTGCAAATAAATTAATAATAAATAAATAAATTATATTAGAAGACACAAAATTTTTAATAATGAGAGATGTTCTGGAATAGCCATATTTTCTAGAAATACAATAAAGATATTAGATGCAACTTTAGCAAAAATGGGAAGATTAACCACTGATTTAAAGTGGAAAAAGATAACATTATATATATATATATATATATATATATATATATATATATATATATATATATATATATATATATATATATATGCTTATACTAATTGTGAAAAAAGGAAAAGCTTATTTCACTAGATTTTAGATTATGTAGCGATAAATATGAATATTATAATAATAGGTGACTTTATTTGTGATTTAAGAAGCAAGCATAAAAAGAAAGGAGACGATATTAGAAAAATGTTGGAAGTTATAAGATGTAGTAAGTTAAAACTTTGGGACAAACATTTATGGACTTGCAAAAGGGGTATGTATAGAAGTGAAATAGATTTTTTTATAGTATCAGAAGGTTTAGTTATAGGAGATGGGATGGCAGTCGAAACAGGATTTTCTGATCATCTTGTAATATGATTGGAGATAAAGGAAAATAAGGAATATATAAAATTGACAAAGGAATAAAAAGGATAAATGAGAAAGCATGCAATGAAGAATGAAAGAAATTAGCAATACAGTTATGAAAGGATAATATTACTGTGAAAACATTTGTAAAAAATGGTCTGAATGGTGGATGGTATTTAAGAAAAATATAAAAAAAATGTTTTTTACAGGGGCAATATGATTTGAGAAAAATTGAGAAAAAAAATATGAAAGAACATAATGATGCATTGGAAGATTTAGAAAATAGGTTCATAGAAGTTTATTAGGCTAACGGTCCTAGAGCCCTTACAAGCCTAGCCAAATGTATCCTGAGTTGACCCAATTGTCCATGATTAGTTGAGTAATTCCAAAGGTAAGGGTCTATGATAGTTAATCCTGGCTTCCTCTGTCTAGGAGCGACATGGGTGCCACCCCAGGAGTGAATTTGTGGTCAACCATTCATTGATCTAGGTTGCTTTTGTAGTGGGTCAAGGAGGGGGTCTGTTTCACGTGAATTGGAAGCTTGCTCCAGAGAAGTGGCAGTTTCTGGGACATGTATCTATCTCTCCAACATGACCTGATCATGTCAGAGGCTAGGTTAAGATCCTTGGAGCGATTGACCCTTGTGCAGTTTGATTTATGAATGTGTAGCATTTCCATTAGGGGAAGGTCATAGATTGCCCTGTAGGCCAGGCATGGGTCACCCCTTAGCAACCTGAAGGAGACAAAATAGAATGGCAGGGCTTTCAGTCTTTCTGTGCAAGCCTTGTTTTGCATACCCTGTAATTTCTTGGTGAGAAACCTCTGTGGTCTCTTCAATTGTCACAGGTGTCTTGTGAGGTACATGCAAAAGGGGTCATTGTACTCAATTATTGGTCTGATAAGGGCCAAGTATAATGGAATTATAACATATTTAGATCTAAATGCAATGCCTTTACTTATAAAATGTGCCACATAGAAGGATTTTTTCACTATGGTGGATATGTGGTGATCAGAGTTTAGATTGCTATGAACCTGAGATCCCAGATCACGTACCACAGGAACTACACTTGGAGGTGTGTGATCTATAATGTAATTAACAGGGATGTCAGTGTTCCCAAAGGGAATAATAATGCATTTTTTGCATTTAGCTTTAATCTGTGGCTTTGACACCAATCATTTGTATGTTTTAACCCTGTATGCTGTATATTAACATTGTTATGGAACTCAATGATTGCTTCCAATTTGCAGTCATCACTGAACTTGGTCAGCCACAGCCAACCAAGTTTGCATGGACTTCTGAAAAATAAATTCTGAACAGTAAGGGGCCCAGCATAGAACCTTGTGATATGCAACTGGTGACTAGTCTTTTGCTAGATGTGAAGTCACTCACTTTGACAGTATGTGTCCTGTCAGTGAGCCATCTGGCTACCCATCTATAATGTAGGAGTTAATTCCCAAATGGGAGTGTTTCTCTATAATACCTGAGAAGGGACTGTGTCAAATGCCTTGGCTAGGTCAAGATAGGCAGTATGCACTGTCTTTCCCTTATCCAGGGCCTTGGCGACTTTCTCAAAGAAGTCAACCATGTTTAACAGGCATGATCAACCTTTAATGAATCTGAGCTAGGTTGGGTCCAGAGTTTGGAGATTATCTATGTGCTTCTTAATAAGGTCCATAATAATTATTTCCATGGCCTTACAGTTGAGGCTAGTTACGCTTATGGGCCTATAATTCTCAGGGTCAGTTGATGGTACCCCTTTGGGCAGTGGGATTACTGTTGCTGTCCTCCATTTTGCAGAAACATAGCCAGGTCACAGGCTGTGGTTAAAACAAGTGGGTCTGCTAGGTCATGTTTTAAGTTGTTTTAAAGGCAACCTTAGATATTGTCTGGTCTCACTGATGCAGTGTTTTTGCTCTTGGAAAGCACTGGGATGACCTGCTCTCTTATGATAACAGGCTGAGGAATGGTGGCAGGTATACTTTGGGGGATGACTGGAAGGGGGACAGGGGGCTGAAGTTTGCTCCAAATCTGTCAGCTAGCAGGTTGGCTATTATGTCCGGTTGAGTATGGGGGTGCCATTCACAACCTGTTCAGCACATAGCTGGGTGTTCCCTTTTAGATTTCAGATGTAGTTAAGAGAATGCATTGTGATTATTCTTAGCTACGGAGGATATTTTTACTTTGTAATTAGCTTTGGAGGACTTGACAAGATCTCTATTTTTTTGCTTAAGCTAGAGAGGGATTTCTTCCTCTGTTGAGCCAGTTCTGTCTTTTTCTTGGACATTAGTTTTTTTTCTCTTGTTGTATAGCCTGTTTAAACTAGGGGTCTACCAGAGTGGCTTGTTTTTTTTGGCAAGACTTGGTTTTAATCTGGTCAGATGCAGTTGATTCTATACAACTGCTTAAGTGGTTATACAGGGCATTGTACACCTCCGCATAGGAGGCCGTGTTATATGCATTTGAGGGTGCTTCAAATCTTCTTATACCATCACTTAGTAAGAAATAATTTGCCTTTGAAAAATTCTTAATTGTTTTTGAGCTTGACTGGGGAATCTGGTCTTACAATTACATCAAACAAAACTGATTTATGGTCTGATCTTACCTGGGATGGCATCACACGGGGGGAGGGGGGGTGCAATGCTCTTGCATGTTAGTGCGTACTATGTCCAGAACATTTGAGCCTCTTGTGGGTGTGCTGACTAGCTGTTCCAGAGCATTTGCAATGACAAATTGGCAAGTTTGCTGATGGTTGCAAAATGGGAGCAATCAGTGAGTCCCCCAATTATGTTAATATAATGCAGACAAGATTATCATAGACAAATAATTGGTGCCAAAGCCACACATTAAAGCTAAATGAAAATAATGCATTATTATTCATTACTTACTTAAAGAAAGCTGACATCCCTGCTAATTACATTATAGACAGCACCTCCCTAAGTGTAGACCCAGTGGTACATGATCTGGGTACTCAGGTTGATAGTAACCTGAACTTTGATCACATGTATCCACAGTAATAAGGACATCCTTCTATTTTTTACATGTTATAAGTAAAGACATCACATCTAGATCTAATAATGTTACAATTCCATTACATTTGGCCCTCATCAGACCAAAAATTGAGTACAATGCTCTCTTTTGCATGCACTTCACCAGACACCTGAAACAATTGGAAAGACCACAGATGTTTCTCACCAAGAAATTACAGGTTACACAAAACAAGTCTTACACAGAAAGAATGAAAGCCCTGTCACTGTATTCTGCCTCCTACAGGTTGCTAAGGTGTGACCTTTGCCTGATTTACAGGGCAGTCTCTGACTCAGCCCTGATGGAAATGCTACACATTTGTAAATCAAATTGCACGTTCCAGGGATCTTAACCTAGCCTCTGATACAAACAGGTCATGCTGGAGAGATAGATATATCTCACAAAGACTGCCACTTCTCTGGAACAAGTTTTCAACTGACGTGAACAGAGCCCTACCCTGCTCATCTTCAAAACACAACCTAGATCAATGGATGGGTGGCCTCGAATTCAATCCTGGGGTGGCACCCATGTTCCTCCAGGACAGAAGAAGTCATTATCAATTACCCGAGACCCTTATCTCTGCGAACTTCACTCACTTAACCACCAACATTTGGGGCAACTCAGGATAAATATGACTAGGCCTGTAAGGGCTATAGGGCTGTTAAACTAGTAACATTCTATGAACCTATGAACTTATAAATAAAAATATAGCATCTTGGTCCAGAGATGATATTGTCCCACTGTATTCAGTCCTCATCAGGCCATCATTGAGTAATCCCACCCCCCACTTGGTATTTTTCTGTTCAGACACATGCAACAAGTACAGTACCCACAAGAGGATACTCACAAAGACAATACAAGGACTAAACTGCGCAGCTTAAACAAGCTTAAACTATTCCCGGCTCCACAAAGTCTACTCTTCACTTTTTCCCTTAGAACTGCTCTAAATCTCAAATTAAGCACTCTATTCTCATTTTAAAGCCCTGCACTTGCTCGTATAAGTAATCTCATAGGTAAACACAAACTAAAGCACTACATCCTCTTATACTCCTTTTAAGCACTTGCTCCCTATTGGTTCTTTCTAATCAGTCAATAAGTAGTTCCCTATATTATTCAGGCATGTCCAAAGGTCACTTTTGGGTTTACTCTCCAGTCCAGCTGGTGAATCTGGGAATCTTGAGGTAATGTTACAACTGCCTTATGTATACAGACCACCTTCTCCTCCTCCTAACAAGCTCAAATATATGTGAGAGATGCAACTATATAGCCAAACTGGAGGCTAAGCTCTCTCATCCCAGTACTGGCACAGCCTGTCAGGAGGAGAAGGTAACCACACACACCACAAACCCAGTCTCACATAGACCTATCACATCAGCAAACCAAACACATAAACACATAAAAACATACTCGGAGGCTCTAAATAAAAACCTGCCTAAGCAGCAGAGACCTCCAAAGCAGACATCCAAGCAAAACCTACCACGAAACAATATCCACGTAGCACATAGCTCACAAAGTCAGTGTACCACACAGTCACAGCCCTTAAGGCTAAACAACACACCTAATACACTTGTAATAGGTGACTATTGTCAGACACACTGACGTCCCACTCATCAGGCTGAACAAGGAGAAGGTCACTGTAAGCTGCCTGTCGGGTGCCAGGATCCGCCACATAACACAGGCACTCGGGTCACTCCAAAGCAAGTACAAGTATGACTCCATCATTGTCCATGCTGGTGTGAATGACCTGAGACGTACCTCCCTGGACTACATGGAAAAAAGACATACAGGAGCTCTTTGATCATGTAGCCCAGGCCGGTATGACCCTGACCTTGAGTAGCATCTTACCCTCACCAAGAATGATGCCACAGTATAAAGACAAAATTATCAATTTTAACAACTGGCTAAAGTATTGGTGTCATTCAAAGGGGATCCAGTGTCTGTCAGCCTGGGATGACATGCTCGACAAGCCACGTTGCTTCACTAGGGATGACTTGCACCTGTCACCCCTGGGTTTTTGAATACTGGCTAAGGCTCTTGCCTCCCCCATAGTGCCTTTTTTAGGCAAGCTCAAAAGACAAACCCACCCCCATAGACAACACAAAGAAAAAAAAAACTAAGGGTAATGCTGCTCAATGCCAGAAGTCTAAACTTCAAGATGCACGCACTCAAGACTCTCCTCAGTATGGAGAATATCGATATCTGTGCAGTAACAGAAACCTGGTTCAAGGCTCCCGAGAGCACCCCAGCACTACCAGGCTATAATTCATACCATGCTTTCCGGCCCCAAAACTCGAACCGAACCACAAAAGAAGGGGGAGTATCAATATTTATCAAAGATACCCACACCTCCAGACTAGTGGCACTGCAAGAAGCTTCGGAGACCATCCATGTACAACTAACAGTGGGCAAAACTGCCTTTCAGTTTGTAGCCTGCTGCAGACCACCCTCCCAAACACAGGAACCTCACTCGGCTTTCCTGAGAACACTGGAGAATATGAAGGTCTCTCCAAACACTATTATGCTGGGTGACTTCAACTACCCAAACATTGATTGGGAAAACTACTCAAGCCCAAATACCCTTGCCCAACGGTTCCTAGAATTTATAAACTCAAATGCTATGGAACAACTGGTCACCACTCCCCCAAGAGGGGAAAACATACTGGATCTGGTCATCACCAACATGGAGTCTCTATGTTCCACAGCAAAGGTATACCCCTCATTGGTAAGATCAGACCATAAACAAATCTCACTGGACATACATATTCTGTCCCCACCCCTAGCCAAGGAAACCACGGTGAAGAACTTCTCAAAAGCAAACTTCACACTTCTCAAAACTGAGGTGGAATCCTTCAAAGCCCCCGGGACAGTGGACAATATGGACCAAAATGCAGAATCCTTTACAAAAGCATTCTATGGACACCTACAGGAATGCATGGAGCATGCTATCCCAAATAAAACCAAGACTCACTCTTCCAAAGGCAGGAGACCTGTCTGGTGGACCCCGGCCATAAATAAGCTATAAAACAGAAGGAGAAAGCTACTACATGACAGAGCAAAATCCCAAAAAGGGAAGGCGCCACTGATCAGTACTAGCAAGAAACTACGATCCCTCATAAAATCGTCTAAGGCCAGCTTTGAAAGAAAAATTGCACAAGACACTAAAGATAATCACAAGGCCTTCTTTAGTTATGTCAGAAACCTGGGAGGCAACTCCCAGATATGCTCTGAGTTAGTGAAAAATGACAAAAAATTCATTGAATCCACACACATTGCCAACATCCTGGCAGAAAGGTTCAATGCAAACCCCTCCCCCCCCCAAAAGAGCAAATATCTATCCCAACAGAGTGTAGCCTTCCTGAGATCACAGATGCACAGGTGAGAGCTGCCCTCTCCAAAGCTAAAAACACAGCATCAATGGGACCAGACGGTGTCCCGGGCTGCGTCTTACATGAGCTCCAAGAAGAACTAAACCCTCATATAAAGTCACTGTTCAATCTCAGCCTTACTACAGGATATGTTCCCAAGGAATGGCGTACAGCAACAGTGGTCCCACTCCACAAAGGTGGTGCCACAACAGACCCCGGAAACTATCGCCCTATAAGCCTGACTAGCCTGGTCTGCAAAGCTATGGAGTGTATCATCATGGAAATTATAAACAAAGACATTGGGAACCTCCAGACACTGGATCCTACCCAATTTGGCTTCGTTAAGGGCAGATCTTGCCTCTTGAACCTGGTTGACTTCTTTGAAACAGTTACCAAAGCCATAGATGAAGGGAAGGTAGCCCACACAGCCTACCTGGACCTCACAAAGGCCTTTGACACAATACCCCACTCGGGCATCATAAATAAGCTCACCAGCTTAAATATAAACCCCTATGTCACAAGATGGGTTGCAAACTGGCTCATGAATAGAACCCACATGGTCAGAATAACAGGTGCCATGTCAGACTCTAAACCAGTTACAAGTGGTGTCCCACAAAGCTCAGTCCTGGAACCTCTCTTGTTCGATATATATTTCTCCGAGGTACAGGCTAACACGGGTGGACTATGGCTGACCAAGTTCGCAGATGACTACAAACTGGGTGCTATAAATAGACTCTCTGACTGACACAAGCATCCTTCAAAAGGGTCTCACAGAGACGGATAACTGGTGCCAGAGCCATGGCCTAAAACTAAATGCCAAAAAGTGCATAGTCATCCCCTTTGGAAAAAACAAAGTGCCCACAAATTACCACATATGTGCTAATCCATTAAGTATGGAAGAAGCAATTAGGGACTTGGGGACCCAAGTAGATAGCAATCTTTCCTTTCACAATCACGTTGCCAAAGTGGTTAGAAAGGCCTTCTATATAGCCCACCTTATCATGAAAGGGTTCACATCTAGATCAAGAGAGGTCATTGTGCCCCTCTACTCATCACTTATCAGGCTCATAACTGAGTACAATGCCCCATTTGGGATGTACCTTACCCGACACCTACAGCAACTGGAAAGACCCCAAAAGTATCTCACCAAGAGGATCAAGGGGCTCAAACAGATGCTCTATGCAGTTCGGCTAAAGAAACTCCAGCTCTACTCAGCTGCATACTGCCTACTCAAGAGGCGATCTGTGTCTGACATATAAAGCCATGTCCAATCCAGAATTAATGGACATGCTTCACCTCAGGAAATCTAAATCCCTTAGAGCTACACACTCCAGGGACTTGAACCTCAGCACAGAAATAAATAGGACATGCTGGAGGGACAGATTCATATCCCAGAGGCTCCCCTCACTCTGGAACAAAATCCCAATCCATGTTAGGCAGAGCCCCTCACTGTCCCTCTTCAAGAGAAATCTTGACGAATGGATGGGAGATCGTAAGTTTACCCTTGGGATCTCTTCTGTGTCGCTGTTTGACAGAGGTACAGCAAACAAACCTTAAAAGGACTACCTTCTGTGACCTACTATACAGAGGCACAGTCAACTAATCTAAAAGGGTGGCGAAAGCCAAACAAACTCTGGCTAGGCTTATAAATGCCCTAGGGCAGATAGCCTAGTATCAACCTATGTACCTATGAACCTACATGGACCACCTCAAAGCTCTATCGCCATACTTAGCCTTTTGTAGACTATTAAGAGGTGACCTATTGTGTGGACTACAAGGCATCCTCTGTATTAATGGATCTACTGACCTTCCACAAGTTAAATGGTATCAGAAATACCCATTTCACAGACCTTAACCTGTTCTGCAACCCAATAAAATGATTTGGGAGGACAGGTAAATATCTCAGATTATGCTCTATGTGTGGACTACAAAGCATCCTCTGTATTAATGGATCTACTGACCTTCCACAAGTTAAATGGTATCAGAAATACCTATTTCACAGACCTTAACCTGTTTTGCAACCTAAAAGAATGATTTGGGAGGACAGGTAAATATCTCAAATTATGCCATTATTCTGGATTAGACTCTGCAGCAATGTAAAATAAACTTCATTCCTGTCTCTATTCAACCACAGTTTAGATCAATGGAAGGAAGGAAGGAAACTTACCCCACGACTACCTGCTGTGTTACTAATGGACAGAGGGGGAACCTAAATGCTCTATCCTGTAGCAGGCTTCCCTTTCAATTCACAACAATATGACCCCAAAAACATTCATTCAGAAATTGGAAGTATAAGAATAAAAATCATGGTAAGGGTATTTTGAACACCTAATATGATAATACGGCCAGACTTAAAATGGTCCCTCGTGGCATTTAGCCTAGTATTCATCTATGAACCTATATGTGTGTTTGGGTAAAAGCACAAGCCAAACCAAAAACTCCTTACTGCAGCAAAAGGAAGGTCCCAGCAGCCAAGCACAAGCCCACAAAAAGCCAAGGCGTAGTTAGTAGCTAAGTTCACAATACGAACACTTCTTTATTTAAAAACACAAACAGCAAAAATAACATAAAGCGCTTTTCATCTCACTTGTAGTGAGACTTCCTCAGACAAAGTTTCAAGTGTAAAGCAACTCTTTAAATACCCTACCCAATGTCTAATTAACACTCCTTCAATTAATTCATTGAATTAATACCAACCATTTCAATGTGATAGCTTTGCAATTCAGTGTCAAACAGTACTGCAATCCTGTTTACATTGACATTTCCAAATGCAATATTATAAATATTATAAATATTATAAATAAAATCCAATTTTATACTAGGTACCTGGACGGCATTTTTATACTGATAGATGGGAAAGTGAAAAAGGTGGAAAATCTAGTGTCCTACTTTAATAATACAACTTCATTTTTAAAATTTACTTTCACATATAATGAAACTAACATTGCCTATTTGGATGTCTTATTGAGTAAGGACTTACATAAAAACAGCTATTTTGCAAACATCTATAGAAAAGACACATATTCTAATGCCTTCCTTCATTTTACTAGCTGCTACCCTTTGGTCCAAAGGAGGACTGTAGTAAAAAGACAATTAGTCAGCATGGTGACTAGGGAAGATGATTTTTCATGAGAATGTGATAGGTTAGGAAACATGTTCTCCAAAAGAGGATATCCCACCCAACTGATCAGGGAACTAACCGAGGAGGTAAAAGGGAAAAGATCGAGAGGCCTTTACCAACCCATCCTGTTTGACATACAGGAATTAGGTCAACAGGACTCCCAAATTAGTGATAAAGTCACAGAAAAAGCTTCTTTGGTTGGGGTCAACCTAATCACGAAGTTCAGCTTGGATGGTTATAACATCAGATAGATCATCTACAAAAACTGGGAGATTATTAGATTAGATGCTGTATTGACCTGTAAACTGAAAGACCCCTCTAAAGTAGTGTTTAGAAGGGGCAACAACCTTAAGTGTTTATTATCAAAAAAGAAAGAAAATAGGCAAAGGATAGTAAAAGTAGGTATGACCAAATGTGGTAGATGTACATATTGTCCATACATGGACACAGGGGAAAGATTCAACATCAGAGGGGTGGATTATATGACCCCACAGAGATTTGATTGTAATACAAAAGGTGTGGTTTATTGAGCATGCTGCCAGAATTACCCTGTTTTCTACATAGGGAAAATAGACCAGAAATTTAAGGAAAGGGTGTATGAACATCATTACAGCACCCGAACCTTGAAACAGGACAGCACAATTGCTAAACATACCCTAGACTGCCTACACATTCATTTAAATTTAGAGCTATAGACTCAATTAAGGTGGATGAGATGATAGGAGGTCCTAGTTCTTTGATGTTGGAAAAATTAGAATTAATGTAGCAAATACAGACCAGAGCCTGCCAGTACCCAGGACTGAATGAATATTATTCAATCAAATGTATATTAAAACTGAAAAGTCTAGCAGGATGACTGAGATCAATAGCTGAGGGGACACCTTTCTTAGGGATTGGGGACTAGGTCCAATACATTTATTCAGCAAACATATTTAAATTATTTCTTGACATTTTTGAACATTTTCTATATCACTATGGTTGAATTGAAATTGTTAATTTTTAATGTTTGTAGGACATATTTATTTATGTGCAGTCACATGTTTATGTGTAGTTGAAGGGGTCTTTATGTACATTTTTAACATTTTTAATATATTTGGAAGTTTAAGAGTTTTTAACATTGGCATAGGATTTTATTTTAAAGTGTGAAACACTTTAGAACACCCGACTGCTACAGGTTTAATTGACCATGCCGCTATCCAGATTTTGGGTGTGCATGTGAAATAAGTTACAGTGGAGCTTACTAAGTACAGTACTGTTGCTTTAAATGCAGACTCCACTACGTAGTGCTGTTACGTATACTCATAACTGACAAGGTGGAGGTGAATTGTAACAATTAGTCAAAAATGATAGAAATAGTTCAACTACTTTTTATGACTAAAGGACAAAAAATATTTTTCCAATTTGGATATTGTAATTATCAAAAGAATGTTGGTTACTACCCAAGTATGGACAGACAGATAACATAAACTGTTTTATTTCCGTCTGCGAATGTATCAGTTGTAACGGACTGCATTTAACTAGTTATGTTTCCAGCTAACCGTAAAGGTTTGAAATTATACTAAATTGAATATGGATTTAATGTTTTAGTGAAGGCTTGTTAGAACCTTAGGTTTAAAGCTGTTGTAGTAAAGTCCAGAATGTTGAGATTATTGACTGAAGCATTGCATTTGGAAATGTGAATGTAAACAGGATTGCAGTACTGTTTGACACTGAATTGCAAAGCTATCACATTGAAATGGTTGGTATTAATTCAATGAATTAATTGAAGGAGTGTTAATTAGACATTGGGTAGGGTATTTAAAGAGTTGCTTTACACTTGAAACTTTGTCTGAGGAAGTCTCACTACCAGTGAGACGAAAAGCAATTTACATTAGTTTTGCTGTTTGCTGTTTTTAAATAAAGAAGTGTTCATATTGTGGACTTAGCTACTAACTACGCCTTGGCATTTTGTGGGCTTGTGCTTGGCTGCTGGGACCTTCCTTTTGCTGCAGTAAGGTATATATATATATATATATATATATATATGGCTGTACCTGAAAAGGCTGAAATCCCACATTACTGAATCCGAAATGATCGAGACAACATTGCAGAAGTGGCAAAACATCAACACCACAGATTATTGAAATTTTACACAGGGAACATGGACAGTAGTCCAACATGCAAAAAAAACACAAAATGCATAATGTCAAACCCACCCATGTGGGGGCTACACCCCTTACACCACAAATGTGGGGGGCTGCACCCCCTACATCCCCTTAACTAAATATACCAATTCCGAGATCGCACTTCAGTGGGTTAAAGGGCAAATTTCCCAGTTAGGGCAACTGTTTGTTTTCCCTGTGAAAAAGTTTGGTAATCTGTGGTGTCAGTGTTTTACAACGTCAGCGTTCAGATTCGGTAATGTGGGATTTTGGCCTTTCAGGTAGACCCATATATATGAAAATATATACATACATATATATATATATATATATATATATATATATATATATATATTTATATATATACATATACATATATGTTACACTTCAGAAGATCGAACGGCTGAAATATCAAAGACCATATGGTCCAGACCATATGATTGATATTTCAGAAGATCGATCTTCTGAAATTGTAACAAAAATAAAAAAAAAAACAGTTAAAGAAGATGGTAATGCACCCCACCCCCCACTTAAATATACCAATCCCGAGATCACGCTACACTGTCAATATGGAATGGGAGATTTTCCTATTCCCTGCTGTAGTGCAATCTCGGAGTTGCTATATTTAAGTAGGGGGGTTTGGTGGGTGCAGGGAGGCTTGTCCCCCTGCATTACCATCTTCTTTAACTGTTTTTTTTTTTTATTTTTGTTACAATTTCAGAAGATCGATCTTCTGAAATACCGATCATATGGTCTCGACCATATGGTCTTTGATATTTCAGCCATTCGATCTTTTGAAGTGTAACCATATACATATATATGTATTTATGTATGCTCATATAGATAAACAGATATATAGATGGATAGATAGATATGGTTACATAATGAATGGGCAACATCTTATATAATCAACACAGAAAACATCAACCAAAACATAACAAAAATTTATTATACTAACAACACAAACTAACAACAACCAGTACAATGAAAAGGAAAACAAATGTCCTTTTCAGATGAACTACCCATAACCCTACCACACAGTCAGTTTATATTTACCTGAGTAAGTTGCGCAGTAAGGTTTGGGTCAGGGTCAGGGTCAGGGTTAGCACCAATGCAAATTTACCCTAATCCATACCCCTAAGCCTCTTAGTTCAAGAAATCTGGACAAAGCCTTAAATAATATGTGGGGACAAAAGCCCAAAAATATGGGCAGATTTTAAATATTGCTCTGATAAGTTTAGAAAGTTGTTACAATAAAAAATTTTGTGTTAACATGCATGTTATGAAAGGTATGAAGTCTGAAGCTCAAATGTATGTCATTATTTTGTGATTTCAATCCTCAATGATTTGTCAGAGAACCACATGTTTTATGAGGAACAGACAAAAAATATGAGGCACAAAGCTGGGCGTTCTTAAAAAAATCTGGGTAATTGAGATGCATACCCCAACTCTAACCATATAACTTACCTTAAAAATCCCTTTTTGTAATACTGCCACAGCACAAATGAGCCTGGACACTCAACACTCAGGCAAACACACACAAACACAAATGTGTATACACACATAGAAAGAAATTACTAAATCTGTTCCCTTGCCTACCCTAACCTGAAAGCACATATACTTGCATATATATTGCATCTATCCCCTTACCTACCCTTACCCTCACCCTACACCACACATTTGCACATATACTAAATCTGCCTCCTTACCTAATCCCTACTCTAACCTAAAACACACAAAAACACACATCCACACACACTCACATCCAATCCTAGAAAAACTCACTTTACAACTATACCACTCAAATAGATGTTTGCACAAACTGCCAGTCCCATAAATGTCATTACAGTTCACTTTGTCAAACAAATTAGTATTTGACCACGTGAAATGTAATTATAGATAAATAGATAAATAGATAGACAAACAGACAGATAAAGATATTAACAACTAAAACACTCAGGCACTGAACAATTATATATGCTTTCAGATAGATTTATTGAAACAATCCATAGCAAAGGTCACCTTTCCTGTGGATTGCCTCAATGAATCTGTTTGGAAGTGTGTATGAGATATTACATTTTCTCGTGCACCTTTTTGATCCATGCACAATTTTATGGTGGATTTATAATATATATATATATATATATATATATATATATATATATATATATATATATATATATATAACAGTGGTGGTGGTGCTGCGGTAGCGTTGTCGCCTCACAGTAAGACGCTGTCCGGTTCGATTCTCAGCTAGAGTGTCTTCTGCGTGGAGACCTGTGTGAATGGGGGCTGGTAACTCGGCATGTAAAAATCAACTACCAATAATTAGTGGACCGGAGTTCCGCTGTGGCGATCCCTAACCGGGAAAAGCCGAAAGACACAATATATATATATATATATATATATATATATATATATATATATATATATATATATATATATATACACACACATATATATATATATATATATATACACATATATATATATATATATATATATATATATATATATATATATACATACATATATTTTACATTTCCTTTCACCTTTGTGACCTGGCTTATGGCTGAAAAGGGTCAAACATAGAAAAAGTTGCTTACCCAGTTAAAAAAAATAATAAATTAAAAAAAAAATGTTTACTTATGAATTCATGAGGCTCATACTCTGTTCACTTTATGCAGTTGGCCTCTGGCTGCCAAAAGAATGTACTGAAGTCAGCAAACTTTATTTCAGTGTCACTGAATATAAATTATTTTCTCAATACACAAATAAGATATAACTTTACAGGAAATAACTGGTGTTCTGCCTTGCCAAATGAATTCCATATTTCCTTTGTCTTCCATCCTTTGTCATTCTTTTCCTTTTTAAATGTTGATTTTGTTACAAAAATAGAGAGATCCAGCTTTCCTTTTTTTTATTTTGGATTTCTGTATAAAGCAAGACAGGGCAGTGTATGCATTATGGCACAATGTAAACCCAAGATACGCTATTAGACTTATGTAGAAGCTAATTGTACTTGAAAATTTAATCACTGTTCCAAAATGGCATATCTTCGTGTGTGGTAACTATCCTGAGAACTGTATTCTAGACAAACATGTTTTAAATGATAAAGCAATGCCTTTATGGAAGCTAGCACATTAATATAGAAAGTGTTTTTATTCTTGTCAAACAGCAGTTTAGGTCAAAAATTATAAAACATAAAAGAAGTAAATAGCTTTCTAAGTACTACATTGTGTTATAATACTGCTTACTTTGTACATTCACTGATTTTTAATCGAATTATACATTGTTTTTTAACAGAATTATGTTTATGAAACTACACTGGTCTGGTTGCTTTATGAATATTTCATGTTGCCTTCACCTGAATGCACTGCTATATAATTCAAATAATTTTTTTTTCAAGATTACAGCTGAAAAAATTCAAGTGCTCTTATTATAGGTTCATAATTTATCTCTTTGTGTAACAAAACATAAGTGTCTTGTGACTTACTTTACTTTTTTTTCAAATTCAAGATGCAGCTTTTAAATTGTAGAAAGTTTGTCAGGGAATCCAAAAGTCAAAAACATATACAAACTCCATTGCCAGAATGTTACTCTCCACAGATACCACTCACACAATAACAAAAACCTTTGTTTGATTCCTACTTTAAATTCTGAAACTTTCAACATGAAGAAAAAGGATTTACACGACTTAAAAGTAATAGACAAATCCCTTTTTCCTGCAAAACAAAAAATATATTGTTGTAGCTATTATGAATAAATGCATTTCTGGTCTGTTCATAGAATGAGAAAATAGTGTTTAATTATTGTAATTAATCATGTGACCCTATACTTCTTTTACAGGTTCACTTATAGTAGTTTCTATTTCATATATCAGGGCAATAACCTATTATATCTGACCCTCTACCAAAATAATAGCTCTTGTTTTGTGCTGAATCCTTTCACTTTGGATCCTTTACACCTTAATTGATTATGGGTTCTTTTTCTGTGTTCATAAGCTTACGATATTTCTTTCTAAAGACCTACATCCTATCATTTTTATCCTACTCTTGACCAACAGCTCTGTCACTTTATAGCCTTTGTCCTGTCTACAGCTTTCGTCATCTTTTATTACCAGTTCTCTGTTTTTCCTACTGCCCTGTACTAATAGGAGGAATTTTCTCAGGCATCTTCCTACTTGAACACAGATCCTCTTGACCAACTGGGGTCACTTGTTCCTATCAAGCTCACTCCTCCCCAGCATATGACCTACTAATGAAAAATTGCTTTACCAAGTGCAGGGAGCACTTTTAACTTGTCAACCTACCTGCATATACCTGACTTAAGTCTAATATTGCCACTCTCTCTCCAGTCACAGCCATTTTAATAAACAATTACAGCTACTTAAAATATGATTGTCCAAAATCTAGGGTGGAGAGAGGTCCCTTTTTACTATATAGTGGCCCTCCATTAAGAGTAATGTTTACTTCCTGTCTTACACATCTAGTTAATTTTTTCACCATTGGTAATCTAATGAGTTAACTGTTTCATATATCAATTAAAAGGGAATGCATTCCTTCTTTTTGACATTAATATCAATTTTATTTCCTTGGAACATATAGACAAATATGAGATTCTGAGCATTCTACCTATCATGGAACATATCTATCGGTCTATCTATTTATTTATTTACTGTTTGGTAACCTAGTTGGTGGACCGAGCCAAAGACCCTTTCTCAACCATGACCCAGGCACCAAGTCAAGTGTAGTACAATCAAACAAGAGTACAGTGCAGTCAAACGGTATTACAGTCATCAAGTGCAATAAATCAGACAACATGTTTTAATTAACAGAATTACTAAATTAATTTTGTAAAAGCAGGCAGATCCCGAAGCGACTCAGCAAAATATACAGGAAGCAATAAATGCAATATACAAAGAAATTAAATGATGGAGGCAATATTTCTCAGATGAGAGTCTTTAAAACAGATGCAGTTATCTTCCTTGTGAGAAAAGTGAGCTACATTTTTCTTGAACCGTTGGATAGAATTTTATTTCTTTATATCTGTTGGTAATTTTTACATCAGGGCAGGGCCAAGTCTAGAGTAGGTCTATTCATCTGTGACAGTTTTGCAGGTGTTTGTTACTTGGAACCATTTAAGGGCTTCAGCAGGTTACAATAATACCTCTCAACTTCTTAGTGCAAGAAAACTGGACAAAGCCTGACAAAATGGAAGGACAAAGGCACCAAAATAGGGACAATTTTTAAATATTGCTCTTATACACATAGAAAGTTGCTAGAGGAACAAGGTTTGTGTTAACATACATTTTCTGAAGGATTTGAAGTCAAACTCAAATGTAAGTCATTATTTAGTGACTTTAATCCTCAGATCATTCCAGTGATTTGTCAGAAAATCATAATGTGTATGAGGAATGGACAAAATATATGAGGCAAAAATCTAGACATTCTGTGAAAATCTGGACATTTGAGAGGTATGGCTACATTGCTGTGATCAAGCATCAGTAAGCAGGGTAAATCTATATATTTTCTTTTCAGTTATCTGTAAGCTCTGCATATCACATGGGGAGGAGTGGAAAGTCATCAAAGGGGCAGCATATTCAAGTTTGGGGAGCAGAACATTTTTGATAATAGCTGCCCAGGCAGATGGGGCTGAGAAGCGTAAAAATTTTGAATATCATAATTTTAGCTGGAAGTTTATCTTAATAATGATGTTGTCATAAACCACTAGTATGGACCATTTCCTCCTTTGGATTTTAAGAAAGTGGCATGAAACCGAATAATTTCTTATTCAGGTGAAATACCCAAATGTTGCCCCCCACAGACTGATTCTTTATATCCCTGTTTTCAGAAAATGTCCAAAGATTTAATTTCAAGTCATTTAGCTGATACTCTCAGTCTCCTTTCTGCGGCCTAAAATACTGGTACTCTTTTTCTCTTCCAAAAACTACTGTGGCTATATCTTCCTCTGACTAAAGAGCAATTTGCTTCCTTCATTACCATAAACAATTGAAAGATACTTATTATCTTGATAAGTATGCAACACTTATTATAACATTAAATATGCAACAGCTAATTATAACATAACTAATAGTTACTATTTTACTGAATACATCACACATATTATCTCATTAAGTTTGTGGTTCTTATTATCTAAAGCTCTGTAGATTTCACACTGTCTTTAACACAGACAAAAACCTACTTACTACTCTTTGGTCAGTGTCATGGTGCTAAACCTCATTACTAATGCCTCTAATTATCTAAATTAATCAGACGGTTCTTAGGGATCATATGATGAGTCTGAGGTTGATTCCTGCAGTTTTTGGGTGTTTTTTGAGTTAAAAGATCAGGTCAGTATTGGTTCTGTTCTTTCTTTCCCAGCCTAGAAGAAGAGATTTAGATTTGAAGAGATTTAGATTTTTATTCTTAGATCTCTTTTTAATGCTATAACCTCAGACTGCCCTGCTCTGAGTCCTGAACTTGGCCATTTATTGATCCTCAATCTCACATTACGTTTTCTGAGAGTTGCTGCAAGCTGAAATGGCCAACCTGCTAATAATGGCTTGAAGGGAACATGTGATACTAAATGCAATGACATATTATATGTTACTTTGGATACTTGCAAAGCTCAGAAAGGATCCTTCTAAATGACATATAATTAATTCTTCTCAAGTAAGAGTTTAATCTGCTAAGTTGTTCAAGTGAAATGAAATTTTTACAGATCCTTCTTTGACTATAAAGTTCAATTTCATCAGATTAAAGCTAAAAATCAAAGCATTGCTTTTCTGGTTGTTTTAAACTTCTCTAGTCTATTATTTCTAGAAGCTAGATCTTCAATAGAAAAATGTATTCTTGTTTCCCAACTTAAATATGGTCTGCCCTTGTAGGCAAGACTTTCTGTTAAAAATCTACATAATAAACTTGTTCTATCCAAGAAAATCTGTAGATGTATTCTTTTAGTTCTTAAAACAGAGCATTTTTTCACACCTTTTTTAGAATAGATTGACTACCAATTAAGGAATGCTCTGCCCATATCCTCTGTATTATTCTGTTAAAGCTATTATGAATGAGTCATCAACCATTGGCACAAAGTCTAAGGATGCCCCTCTACACACACTTTCAGATATCACAGTCTAATTGGGACATGACTTATTTATGCATGTAGTGACAAACTAAAGAAAAGTCTCTGATTTTTTCAGTCCTGGGCTCAAAATGTTGAGCACCCTGCCATCATTCAGCAGCACTTCAGCAACATACGCAACCATTTACCTGGAAGAGTTCAAGCATAGATATAGCAGGTATGCAAATTGAATTATACAGTATCAGTTTGTGATTCATAAACACATGGGGGAGTAAAATTGGAGCTGAGTTTGTCAGCGAGCAGATTTGCTATATCATCTGGCTCTGTGTAAGTGGCTTCATTAACAATCAGTTCTGCACACTGTTGTGTACTGTCTTTGAGGTTATGGACATAGCTAAAGAAAATCTCATGGTTTTCTTTAGCCTGGGAGGCTATCTGTACCACAAAATTGGCTTTGGTAGACTTAATTTGCCCTCTTAGTTGTTTGTTAAGTCTGATGAGAGAATGTTTTTTCCTGCTGGGTGTTGTACTTTCTGATTTACCTATGACTTTTTTTCCTTGTGTTGTACAATCTGTTTATGTTTGCATTCCATTAGGATGTTTTGTTTTTAGATATTTTGGGCAGGCTTGTTTCTGATAGGCACGGATGTCTCTATGCTCTATTAGCATGATTGTACAGGGTTTCTGTATGCAATTCTGCATAGGCAGATAATTGCTTAATATTAGTTAGTTTGCCTTAGAGTAGTTCCTAACTATTACAGGGTTTGCTGTGGTCACAGCATTGATTTTTATTTCAAAGGAAAAAGCTTTATGGTCTGACCTTACCTGACAGGACATCACACTGGGGGTGCAATGTGTCCCATATTTGTGACTATCAGATCCAGTATGGTTGCACCCCTAGTAGGCAAATGGACTAAATGGTCCAGGGTGCTTGTTTTTACAAAGTCCAAGAATCTCTCAGCCTGCAAGTTTGGGGTTGTATAGAATTCCCCATTTATAGAGGGTAGCTAATTTCCTACATGAATATTGTACTGGGTTAAAAGCTAATTGCCTCCAGTAGGTCTAAATATGGGCTATGGGTTTTGTTCATAGGTTCATAGGTTCATAGATTAGTACTAGGCTAACTGCCCTTGCGGGCAATTTCAAGCCTAGCCAATTATCCCAACTGAGAATCAAACCCTGCACCTTCTGGCTGTAAGGTAAACACCTTAACCACACCAACCTCTTACCCTGGATGTGGATCATAGAGGGTGTTCTATAGCTTGCAAGCATATTATATGAGAGTCTCCCTATGGTAATTTGGATAAGCACATCATCTAATTTGGGCAACCTTGAAATATGTTTGTTTTTGATTTTTTTTTTCTTTAGACTGAGACACCTCCATCTTTAGTCCCTGCCTGTGCAGTAGCTGATCTAAATGTGTGGAAGGAACACCCGTGGTGCACATCACTTATTTAAACCATATATCTGTAAATGCAGAGATGTAATTATTCTCCAAAGTGAGGAGAGCTTGAAGGGAGTGGAGTTTATTTTTTAGGCTCCTGACATTGACCAGTAACACATTTAGATTCCGTTGAGTTAATTTTGCTAAGCTGGGAGGATTGTCGATTTGGCATTGCCTAAAAAGGCACTATGGAGAAGGGCAATGTTTTAGCTAATATTTGAAAGCCTAGTAAGGGCAGGTGCACACATTTCTTGGCAAAGCAGCATGGTCTGTTGACAATATCCTCCCATGCAGACAAATATTGTATAACCTTTGAATGACACCAGAAACTAATCCAATTATTAAAATCAATCATCTTCTGTTCATGTAGGGCATCATCCATGATGAAGGTAGAACGCTGTTCAGTGCTAGTTTTATACCAACCTGGGACACATAGTCGGACAGCTTCATAATGTCTCTCTTCACATAGGCCAAGGAGGTACACTTATATGCAAATGGACTATGAGTCATACTGTTACCTGTGGTTCAGTGACCTAAGTGTATGACTTATGTGGTGGATGCTGTCCCCAGATAGGAAACTTGACCATGATTTTCTCCTTGCTTAGCCAGGTTAGTGGGACATCCATGTGTCTCACAGAGGAGTCTCCTATGACTAGAGTATTGGGTAGAGTGTTGGCTTGTCTTATTGATTTTTTAATTCAGGCTCAAAGGAGTGTGGCTGTAGGTGTGGTTTTGCATGTTGTTCAGTAGAGTGGTTTGGGGTTTGCTGAAGCTAATTGATGTAGGCTGAGTATCTAGGAAGTATAGGGCTTAGGAAGATTGTTTTTACTGCTTCAGCATATGTTGTTCTATGTGCTGGGTGTGTTGGTGTAGTGTGTATTTTGAGTGCTTGTATGTGAGAATCTTGCCTCCAGACACATTGTATAATTAAATCTCTTGCATGCTATATCAGTTTCTCTAAGGATTAGTTGCTTGTCAGTGGACATGAGACAATTGCTATATTGTGACAGATATCTATATCCACCAGACTGGTGATGAAGAAAGTGGGAAAGTGCATATCAATCATGTCAGGTCCTTCTAGGTGAACAACAAGGATGTGTTACAAGATTGGTTACTAGCGTGCTAGTTTGGGTGCTTTTGAAACTAGAAGCAAAGACTAGGCTATGTAGGAATAGATTTGTGAAGCGGTGCTCCTCAATTAACTAACTAGTCGTTCAATTTACAACTGACTTACCGTGTACAGTTTCAGGGATAGATATATAGGGAAAATGCATTTTCTTAGTGCTACGTCTATACAATGCACTGCCAAACAATAGCCCTCTGGCCAGTAAAACAACCTCATTTTAAGCCTTTTTGTGTGTTTAAAAACTTGAACAAACCAAGCTATCCCATCCTGCCACTATATGAGTAATTCCAAGTCTTCTTAATGTAAAAGCACACAATGGTTAGCTGACAGTGAAAAGCTAACAGAAACCAATTCAACAAATAGCTAAGACGGCACTTTTATAGCAAATGTGAAACAATTATTGCAGCAGAAAGCATACTGGAAAACAAATGCACTTCACAGTTTTAAAATGCAGATAAATGTAATAAATAATTTAAGAAAACTACATCAGTATACTTAAATAACTTAAGTTTATTTTTTTTCAAGTAAAAATTCTTATCACAGCCTGGATAGCACTATATGCAGCAAAAACACTCTTGAGCACACAGATGAGGAAGACAAGCTTTGCTGAGCTCTGTGGGAATGAGTCAAGAGCCTTGCAAACATGCCAAATTCATAGAGGCACTGTATTAGTGAGAACTGGGGCAGACACATGAACAAGGCAGCAACAACAATGTAACAAACAGAAAGGCACTGCATTGCAAATTTAGGCAGGGAAATGATAAATAAAATATAAGACTCTAGTAACAAAACTGGAAAGAAAACACATCCTGGAGCAAAAATTGAAATACTTCCACTATTGCAATTCTACTACAGTCTAAAGCACCACACAAACAGAAATTTAGCATTAACATGGTTTATGGAAACATGCAGCAATAAATGACTAAATGAAACCAATATCTAGCAGTAGCTCACAATTCTCCCACAACTGCAAATGAAACTACAAGACTAAGGCCCTAGACTGACATCAAAATGCAAATAGCTTTTCACTTAATTCTACTGATGGAGATAGAAATGTAGTACAATGTATAAATGACACTCAGATCTTGCAATGATTTACAATTATCTCAAAATTGCAAATGAAGCTACAAGACTAAGGTCTATGAACAGACTAAAATGCAAACCGATAACTTTTTTGGCTAAAACAAAGAAAAATGTGGGAAAATTGAAAAAAAAATGATAATGATAATAATAATAATAAAAAGAATCACCACACAGGTCACTATAAATGTAAATTAAGATATCTAAGAACTGAAACAAAAGCTTTTTTCTTCACTTTTTGATGAACAGTTCATTTTTCAAAGATGAGAGCTTTCCACGTTTCCTAGAGTCTTGAATAAAAGACCCTGGATGTGTGTAGCTCTTTGCTAGTTGTAACAACCTAGCTAGAGGTGGATCTGATCAAATAAAGCCAATAGTGGAGCTCTGTGACTTTAGAATCTGTAGCAAGTCATAGTTCTCTTAGTCCATGCAACTCTAAGCCACAGGTCAATGACCTCTGGCATGTTAAAATTTCAGAAACTTTAGCTTTTCTAGTGAAAGCATGGAAAACTATAATTAGTTTACAAGCAGTAGGCAGCAGCAATGAGAGCAACACTTAATGTTATCAGCAGGGTCAGGGGCAGGCCCAAGAACAAGGGACAACAGTAGCGAAGTGAACAAAGGAACTAAAATGCAACTTTAAGCAGACAAATGATAAGCAGAATATAAGACTCTAGAAGCAAAACTGGGATGTAAATAGCTGTAAAAGCACAGAACCACAAATTCTGAAACAAAATTTACAATACTGCCAGTATTGCAATCCCAGTATAGTCTAAGGCACCAGATTAGGCAAAAATTTACTAGTAACAGTAATGTTTATGGAAAAATGCAGAAATAAATGCCTAAATGAGGCCAAGCTCTGGCAGTAGTTCACAATTCTACCACAACTGCAAACTAAACTACAAGACTAAGGCCCCAGATAGAGTTCAAAATACAAACAGCTAGCCTTTTCAAGTGATTACACTTATGGAGTTAAAGTGCAGTACAATGTATATTATACTAAATTCTTGCAGTAAATCACACTTCTTCCAAAACTGCAAATAAAGCTACAAGACTAAGGCTCCACAGCAAACTAATAATGCAAATAGATAACTTTTTTGGATAAAACACAGAAACATGCAGAAAAATAATAATGGTGGTGTCATAACACAGGTCACTATAAGTGTAACTGAAAATATTTAAGCAGAATTGAAATAAAAGCTTTTTGTTACGTTTTTGATGAAAAGCTTGTTTCTCACAGCTCAGGCATTTCCACACTAATCAGAGTCACATAAATTTAGGGATTTAGGGTACTAGGAACAGCTGTATTTCCTGACTATTCTCATAACTACGAAGTGTCAGTTATCACATATTTTTGAGGTTCCCTTTGAGGCTGTTGCCTGTTTAAGAGTATAGGCTGAGATACAAAAGATGATTTATTTCACAGAATACCTCCTAGTGGTAAGTCTGATTCATGAAGAACCACCTATGATGCCACAAGGAAAATTAGACCTTCCTGTAGGACCCAGGTAAATCAGTGAAGGCAAGAGACCATTGCCATCTAAGGAAGCTGATATCAATCATTAAGAAAATTGTGATGCCAGGGCTACTTAGTAGAACCTTTCTTCTTAAGCTTACCAATCAATTGCAATTCCTAGAGCTAGTGGAGGAAGACATTTCTAATGAGTAGGATAATTTATTGATCTTTTCAATAAGATAAGGTGTTTGTATGATGACATGGAGTTTCTTAAACTTGATTCCTCACTTAACAAGCTAAACCAGATGGAAAAAGCTACTAGGCAGGCTTCTATAATTAAAATAGTCAGGGAGATGGCCTATTGAGAAAATGTAACTGGAAGTGCATAGTCCAAAATATGGTCACTGCTGTCACCTGAATATTTAGAGACTTTTTAGAGGTCCTTCTTACCTGCTATGACTGTCTGAAGATATTGGTCCAGTGGTGGATTCATTTTTTGCATTGCTTGTAATAGTGATGCTACTGTTGGTGGTTAAATGCTGTGCATTAAATGTGTACTTGGTAATATGGGTAATTGGGGTGCTTCTTTTGCCATATCTGTACTTTACAGTATTTACAGCAGTTATGGTCGAAGGAATGGCAGTGCAAAAATGGGATACTGTTGATACTGTTTGTACCTGGGTACTATAGCAATGAACTTTATGGCAATAACCACCCTTTTCCCTTTTAAGTTCACACAACAACTTAGGTGCCCTGTTTCCAAGACAACTCCTAATTACTGCTGGTGTGTGATGCAGTGTTCAGTTAAGTTTATCCAAGGTGAAATTGATCTAATATACTCATTTGAGGCCCATCCTTGCTCATAAGTACTGTTGCCCAGACTCATGATGAACCATTGAAGAAAATAACTCCGATGGACAAACATATGAAATCAGTTCTTTGAAAGTTATTTTTTTTTTGTCAGAGGGCAACGCCACTGTATCCCTCATTGGAGGAGACTCATCCCCCCTGAGTTTTATATACCATTTCCATAATTTCCATAATCACACAACAGGAGTGAAAGTTAGTAAATTCTGAAAACAGCTTTCAGTGAAATGTCTTTGCAATACTGTCAGTCAAACAAACTGCAATTGATTATCTATATGGCTCATCTGCTTATTCCACACTGAGGGACTGAATTACCAGATTTTTTTTTTTTTGATTGGGCATCTCTGTTATTTGAGTACTATTTAATATAGTGCAACTCTTTAATACCACAGACTTAGGAGTTACAACTAGGGAATTATGTCTGCAGCACCCCCCCTTGCAAAATGGAGAGACATTATTCTTTTTTAAATCTTGTTTAGGATGGCAGATAATTAAAGAGGTGATTGATATCTTATGCAGGATCAATAATGACACATTCAAGAAGAGGTTTTCATAGAACTTTGCACAGAAATGGATGAGGGAAGAATGCACATTCATATTTTTATGGGAGAGATTTTAGGTAACCATTTAATGGCCCGAGACTCATTAATCCACGTCCTAGAATAGTAAGACTGCATTACTGAAAATACAGGCTAAAATATATTACGTCCGAGATGACCATTTCTCAGAATATTCCCTTTTCTCAATGGTATTCTGATCTCGAGACTCAGATGGCCATGGTGGTGCAGTGGTTAGCATTGTCGCCTCACAGCAAGAGGTTCTCCAGTTCAATTCTCAGCTGGGGTGCCTTCTGTGCGAAGTGTGCATGTCCTCCCTGTTGTGGCGTGGGTTTCCTCCAGGTGCTCTGGTTTCCTCCCACATCCCAAAGACATGCTGCAGGTGGATTGGACATTCTAAATTGGCCCTAGGTGTGAGTGCGTGTGCCTTCTGTGTAAGGTTGGGTGCTGGGCTGGCAACTCGACCCTGTAAAACTCCACTGCCAATCATGAGCGGACAGGTGATCCACTGTGGCGACTCCTAACTGGGAAAAGCCGAAAGAAGAAGAAGAATTCTGATCTCGTGACTTGGTATATATAAATATGGGTATTGTGCGCACCTTATCTACTACAAAAAAAACCCTTTAAAACAGAACAGTGTTGTTCAACATTAACTGTTCTATATTTTCAGATTTTTTTTCATAATTCTGAGAATCACACTTAAAAATCTCAGAATTACAAGAAGTCAAGATTTAAATTTAGTTCAGTCACTATTATGGGTAGATTGTCAACTGGATAATTTAGGTTAATAAAGAATGGTAAACCTGTACCTTTGATGAACACAGATTTTTTTTCTTGGTGGACCTTTGGAGAGTGACATATCTCAATGCCTGTCACTACACATATTTTCTCCTAAAACTGACATGGTTAGCAGGCCTGTTTTCTTTCTTATCAGTTCAACCTTGTTAATCCAGATTAGCAATGTGCAAATTAACTTTACCCAATACTCTGGCAACAATTGTATATTAGTAGTGCAGAGGATTAAGGTTATGAGCTGTCACTCATCTGTATTCTGCAATCCTGGTTGTAAATCCCTCAGCATTCATTTGCCTACTGTGTGACTGTGAACATGATACTGCTCCTGGGTAATTGGAAAACTGGCCCAGCCTCTTCAATGATCTGCAGGACTGCTTGCCTGATAACTACCTATGAAACAAAGAAACTCTTATTAATGATTCAATGAAGTGATTTCCAAACTCATTGCACATCCAGCACATGTAAGAATTTGCTTTATTTGAGTCTCTCCATATTTTTTCTGCACTGTACCTTGGAAACTATTTCACCAGGGAGAACAGCTTGTCCTAGTTTTTATAATAGAACATATCAGGACAAAGCATTCAGTCAAGCTGTTAACATAATTATAGAATATCACCAATTTCTCCTGTATTGATAAACTTGCCAAAGTAGATTTCTACTTCATGATTTGGGATGCATGGCTAGGCTTAAAAAGGCCTTTGTGGTCATTAGCCTAGTAAAAACTTATGGACCTATGACTGAATATCAGCAATTATAGCCACAAAATCAGATTGACAAAATTTTCCAATAACCTCTCTTTTCTTAATCAACAAGAAGACAGAAGCAGTAACTTAAAAGACAACCCAGTAGTGATCATATTTCCATAACTGTGGTTCAATAGAGCAAGTCTTTCATTTCAATCTGCTCTTTATCCATACTACATTCAATACATTACTGTCCCATGTACTATTAGTAATTAAATGGAATAGTAGTGTTGCTATCTATTACTTTTTATTGATAAGTTTATTAGAAGTGAAGGGGACAGACCAATCACCGTTAGGGGCATTTATGTATCCTACAATTTTATCAAAATTATCAACAAAATATTTATTAATAAGGTTGCATAATTTTATAGGCCTTCTTTATAATTTGGGAGAAAGATAAAAAACAACATACCTATAGTTAACGTTCTTTGCCATCTTCTATGGCCTCATCACTAACGGTTAATATGTAAATAAATTTTGTAGAGACATAGCAGGAATCAACTCTTCCTCTCTTATGAGATCTAAAACTGTGAGGACCACAAAAGCCAGAAATAGTGAAAGGTTTCCTGGCATGACTAAACCAGGTCTCAGTTATAACACTTTGAAGGAATTGTTCACAATACTGGCTTTCAACTCTGGTAGTTTGCTATTAAGAAATAGTACAGATGAAAGCATTAACATAAAATAGACTGCAGTTCAAGTGGCAATTGCACTTGTTGATTTTGAAGCATGAACAGGAGAAATTGTATATGTGCAATCAAACTTTCAGAACACATCAGGTCTTTGTATATTTCTGAGCAAAGCAGTATTCTTTCCTTTAAAAAGGGAATCTTTTATCTAAAAGAAAACAGAAGAGAATATGAAATAATATGGAAATAATACATTAATCTTGGTTTTCTGACTGTTTCATATTACCTCTGTTTAAGATAAACAGGGGACATTTTACCATAAATATAAGCTGAGAATTAATATGTGGAGAAAGATATGTCTTCCCTTTGTTACTAAATTAATGGCTGCCAGAATGTTTATACTGCCCAAATATTTATAAGTTGTTTAGTAACTCCCAGCAGCATGTAAATATATGATTAATTTTTAAAATGTTGCCTTGATAACTTCAGAAATAACGTTACCCAGTTATATGGGGGACTGGAATTTACTAATGAGGCATGGTATGGTAAGGCTGATAAGCCAAACATGGCTTTTGGGGTGAACAGCCCCTTATCCTATAAGGGTATTATCAAAAAATGTCTGGACTATGTCATAGTATGAGTCTGTTGCTCTGATGGACAGGGGATGATTTGGGATGCAAGGGATTCTAACTGGCAAGTTTTCACATAAATTATAGAATGCCTGGCTAGGTTTGACACTGTCACCTCTTTTTGACCATATATGCTGCAACTCTAGCTAACTGATAGATGATAAAATCATTGTTTTAAACAGTTTAAAAATTGTTTCTTCATTTTGTCAGATTTAAATATTGTTACACACTTCCCATTTGTCTTTCTTTATCTTTCCAGGAATATAAGTAGTAAATAAAATAAAGTTCCATTTACTGGAGGCAATTTTCTATTTTAAAAGTGTTACTGGTAAATGTATACCTCCAAGTTAGGGGTCTTAAAGAGTTTGTTCCACTCTCTGATGGCACAGCAGTTAGTCATCAAGGTTTATTATTGATAATTTACAAATTATCATGTATATATAATGTAAATATAGAATGGTGGATATGGAATACTATGCTGTGATCTACTCCATTGCCCACTTGTAAATTTAGTCTGTAGTTCAAGTGGCACTTGGACTTGTATAACCTATCAAGTCACACCATTGATACCTAAAACATTAAAGTATAAAAAAGGCACAAAAATATGAATCAATGGGCAATTCATTAAGTGCAGCTTGGCATCTAGAACATGCGGAAAATGTGCTGCTCTGTGATGGATCTTCACTGTACATAACCAAGAATAGGTTTCACTAATCATAGACTTTGGCTTAGATTGCCATACCATTTTCTCACCAGTCTGTCTGAGGTTCAGATCCTGACAGTGCTCACATGCCTAGAGTAACCTTACCATAGTAAATAAACCTTTACAGAAACACACACATTAATTTTCAGGAATGGCTGGTAATATTTGAGTCTATGTTTACCCATCGAATGACCATTCAGTGTAATTATATCACTGAAAGTTCTTTTCAACGAAAGGCCATATGATTGTAACAAATATCATTGAATGATCATAGTTGGCCAACATAAAGAAAAAGGCATGAAGAATGTACTTATCTGTAATGTAGGGATAAGGAAATCTGCCCTTTCCTCACTGTAGTGCGATCTTGGACTGGACCCTCCTTATGTGGAGGGCTGCACCCCCGACACCCCCCTAATTATATATACCAGTTCCGAGATTGCATTACAGTGGGGAAAGGGCAGATTTCCTTATCCCTGCATTACCAATAAGTATGTACTTTGTGCGTTTTCTTTATGTTGGCCAGCTATGATCATTTGATGTAATTATTTACGATCATAGGGCCTTTCATTGAAAGGCACATTTGATGGTACGTGTGTGATGAATGGCCATTCAGGGAACATGCCATTCAATTGCTAAACATAGACCAGTAATATTCTGGTTAATATAGTAAGTTACCTTGTAATTGGGATAAAGAAATACAGCAGGTAAATCTGTCTCAGTCTTTCCCAAGAGTGTGTGTATGTGTGAATATCAAACATTTAAGAGTGAGTGTGCCAGATACCTTGAACTGGGACACAGTGCTCTGCAGTGGTTAGTGTTGGGACTTATTTGGGTACCTGGAGTGAATCATATAGACCAGTTCCAGGTTTTGTACCTGTTCCTGGTGTACTCTTAGGGGAACTTGTGTATTTCTATCCCTGCTTTAGTGACACTCCCTTACCGGAGACAGTGATGAGGTTTGAGACTCCTTAGTTACTACTCCAGAGTAAAGAGGGCTTGTCACAATAATAAATGCAAATGTGTCACTGTGCAGCCTGTCCACTTGAAGGTGGATGCCGGAAGCTTGTCACTATATAGCAATAAATACACAAAAGATGAGTAACTACAAGGTTTCTATAAGTGAATAAATAAAACTATTTTTACCTTAGAAAATAATGAATTAATCATTACATAATAATCATCATCATCATCGTCATCATCTTCAACCCCCTATCTTCATAGTTTTTACATGGGAGTGGGGTGTCACATCAACTGTTGCTACCTCTCATGATTCAGAATCATTTTCCTGTATTTGTAGGTAGTCGTGACCAAATTACAGGGATTTCTCTAATTTAATCCATCCAACTCTTGGCTGAGCATCTTTATCTCTTCTTGACATCTTCTTGTCTCCCCTTCTTTACCAAATCATCTTTTGCTTTCCTGTATATGTCCAAACTACTGTAATTTATTCTCCATGAATTTCTCCACACTTGAGGATAGTTTGGTTCCCACTTTGGGGGCCTCATTTTTTTTTGTCTGTCCCATACTATGAATCCTGCTACTCATCGCAGGCATTTCATCTCCATCAAAACAAATTCCTCAGTTGCCTTGCCTTCATTGCTAAGCTTTCTAAGCACTTGTCAGCTTTTTGGCATTCTTCTATCACGATACCCCTTTGATTTTATGCCAGTTGGCTGCAACACCTCTGCTTCTAGCCTTGACCTCCTCATTTAGTTTCCCCTCTCCTCAACCACACCTAAAAGATGAAGCTGTTGATCTGTACTACTACTGCCCCTTCTATCTTACTATTTAGCTTTTTCAGATGTCCTCATTTTCTGATTTTATGATTTTCTTGTCTGTAATCATTTTCATCCCATGTTTTTTTCCTGTTTGCATTCCAATCCTCCATCATTAGCTGAAGTTATTTTTCTGAGTCTACATGCAGTACCATACTATTTGCACACAGCAGTACTGCCTATCTGTCCCCCCAATATGCTTATTGATTCAGTCCATTGCCAGTATGAACAGGAGTGGGCTAAGAGCTGAATCCTGAGGCACACCCATTTTCACTAGGAACCTCCTGGAAGTCTGAACACTGCACAAATTGTACCAATGTTTCTAGAACTTTCAGCCATCATAGGACTGCCCAAATCATTCTTATGGGATTCATCATCTATATGTATTTCAATTTCTAATACTCTTCACATTTGCTAGTCAATCACCTTCTCCAGCATCTTCATGCAGTATGACAGGAGTCTGATGCCGCTGTAACATCTGCAGTTGCAAATCGATCTGTTTTTGCTCATTGGCACTAGAATGCTTATTCTTCAGCCATCTGCGATCTGCCTATGTCACTCTGTACCAGCTATTTCTTCGTTAAGCACTCAACATCTTGACCGTATCTGGCATGACTTCATGGAAGCCTGCTATTTTGCTCATTGGCACTAGAATGCTTATTCTTCAACCATCTGCGATCTGCCTATGTCAGTCTGTACCAGCTATTTCTCCGTTAAGCACTCAACATCTTGACCGTATCTGGCATGACTTCATGGAAGCCTGCTATCATCCCTAACCTCATTTTCCTTAGCGCATACTTCTTGTAAAGGAGTGCTCCTCTTCCTCATCTTGACCGTATGTGGCATGACTTCATGGAAGCCTGCTATCATCCCTAACCTAATTTTCCTTAGCGCATACTTCTTGTAAAGGAGTGCTCCTCTTCCTCATTCATCGTATGCTATGCAAGGAGCAGTACAGTTCCACAGGGATTTCTTCATTCAATAAGCTGCTGGACATATTCCTTCCATGTGTCTTTGATGTCCTCTTGGCTGGTAAGCAAATTGTTGCTGGTGTCTCTTATGAAAGGTATCAGATGACTATCTTCTTTATATCTCTGTCATCCACTTGCAACCTGATAGAGCTTCTTTATGTCATCTGCTGAGTCACTTTTGAAAAGCTGGTGGAGTTTTTCTGATGTCTAGTTATTTGACATTGTGCCTGGTTTGACATTTCTAACTCCCACTTCCTCCCGTATGTCTTTCTTTTTCTAATTTCCTGGATGTCTACATTCCGCCAACAGTTTTCCTTAGAGACATTATTTTGGTATCTGACTCAACCACTTATTTATTTTAGAATCTTCACACACGTTGTTTTCAGCCTTGACACTCTTCTTCACCCCCACCTATTTCCTCTTCTTCTTGAGCTACTACAGCCATACCTTTTTCCTCAAACACTGTGCTTTCCCTCCAGTCATCTTACAGTTCTTTAGCCTAGTCTGTTTGAACACACTTAATATTTTTTATTTATTTATTTATTTATTGACATTTGTTGACCAGGAAAGTCAAGTGGGTCAGAAACCCCTTTTCAGTGGAGGCCCAGGGAGAAAAGCTGCAGTCTTAAACAAACAAACAGATAATCAAAAAATATATATACAATTATTATACAGGAAAAAGTACAAAGCAAATGTAGAGTAAAGATGCATATGGACTCTTAATAATATACTTTCAATCACAGAAGGATAATGATATACATTAGAAAAATACAACATACTTTCGCTCCACATGACAGTGATTAAGAACTAGTACAGTGATACATATCATAGGTAGGAGAAATAATGAATCAGAAGATGAAAAAAAAAAGATATTAGAGATGGTTGTGAAGGCAGGTTCTGAGTAAATTACGTTAGAGAAGTTATGGGGGCTTACATTGTATTTCACAGGTGCAGCTGAAATTTTTTTAAAAGTGGGATTTTAGTGCAGCTATAAAGGCCAATAGGGAGTCAAGTTGTCTGATAGATGAGGGGAGGCTATTCCATAGTTTGGCAATGGTGTATGAGTATAGGCATTGTCCTGCTCTCTTATTGGGTTTAACAACATTTAGAAGGGTTCTTTCTGAGGAGCGAAGGGTTCGAGTTGGGGTGTATGTGTACAAGATAGACTGGAGAGCGGGACAGCTAACAGGTTGGAAAATTAGTTTATGAGCAACTGTTAGCTGAGTAAAGAATGGATAGTGGTGAAATTCTAGCCAGGACAGGTTCGACATAGCGTTGCAATGATGTGAGCGGTTGGACAAGTTAGAGGCGAATTTTGCTATCTTGTAGTAGCATAATTGCACCTTACTACTGAGGGATTTATGGAGGTTGGTGAAGATGGTGCTTCCATACAAAAGGGATGGGATAAGCAAAGCATTAGCTAGTTTTATCTTAGTTTGTTTATCTAGGTAGAGTTTGTGATGATATAATTTACCTAGTTTGAAATGGGTTTTCTTTACTGTATTGAGTATGTGTTGTTCAAAGGAGAGTTTATCATGGAAAGTAATTCCTAGAAGTTTTGCATATTGTACCTGTTCAATCTCTGTTTTGTTATGGCTGAAAATCTTGAATTCTACAGCTGGAGGTTTTGATGAGAATATTAACAGCTTCAGCATTAATTGAGTATCATTTAGCCAGATTTCTATGGAGGAAAAGGCATCATGGGTGATCTTCTGGAGATTACTGAAATTGTTGGAGGAAGAGATGATAGCTGAACCATCTGCATATTGAATCAATATGCTTTGTTGAGAGGCTTTATTTAGATCATTAATGAAATACTAAAAGAGTAGTGGTCCTAAAATGGATCCTTGGGGGACACCTGTGTTTTTTGCCAGGTAATCTGATTGTTGGTTTTGCCATCTAATTGATTGCTGTCTGTCATGTAGGTAAGAGGAAAACAAGGTTATTGCACTTAGTGAGCATCCAAGTTTTTCTAAGTGTTGTAATAACTTAGGGTTTGATACCGTATCAAAAGCTTTCTATAGGTCCAGCAGGATTACTGAAGTTGAAGGACCAGCATCAAGAGCTTTATTGACAGTATCAGTAAAGGAGAGTAAAGCTGTGGTCATACTATGACCAGGGCAGAAACCATGTTGAGTGGGAGATAGGAGGTTGTTGTTAATGAGGTGCTTTAGCACTTGGGTTTGAATGCATTTTTCCAGGATTTTTGATAGTGAGGAGAGAATGGAGATAGGACGGTAGTTTGAGAGATCATGAGCATTACCCTTTTTGTGTAGTGGGGTTAGAATGGATTTTTCCATAGTTGGGACACATAAGATTAAATGATAGAATGACTGATAAGAATGCTAACAGGGTAAGCTATAGCTTTGACTACAAGTTGTAAGTATTCTGGTGGTACGTTATCAGTGGAGAGTGAGTAGGGCTTTAGTTTGGTAAGCAATTTTAAAACTAGGAATGTAGAAACAGGTTGTAGTGAGAAGGGAGGATTGGGTGGAATACTATCAAAGGGACTGTTGATGTCTATAGGGGTGGATATGGGGTCTATTTGTGTAGAATTTCTGAAAACTGGATTGGTTTTTGAGGATGAGTCCTTGACTAGTTTTCAAATGGTATCAATGAAATGGATATTAAATATATGTGCTATTGGAGAGGGATTTTGTCGAGAGAGGGTGATGGATTTTGAATATTATCAGGATTAAGAAGGATTAATTGAACATTCACAATGTTGAACTTTTTTTTTTTAAGCTGGCAGAAGTTATTGAAACTCATTTGATTGCTTCTGCCAGCATTAAGTTTGTGTGTGATTGTGAACAGTGGGGATCAGGGAATTTACCCTTTCCACACTGTAGAGTGCTCTCAGTGTTGGTCTATATAGTTAGCAGGGTGATGGGGTGCAGCACCCATACAAAACATAAGTGCTTTATTGGTATTTTGGATTTTGATCTTTTGGATTAATGTTTAGCTGAACAAGATTTGTGCACTTCAGTGTTTCAAAGTACACCTGCCTCTTTTGATCTTGATTGTTGCTACCACTGGGGTGGTAGGGTTGACTTTGTAATCTCTGATATGACCTTAATGCCCTTTTCTTTCTAGAAGGAAATCTTTGAGTTGCATGTTGACCCATCTTTCATGTGATACAGGGGTGTAATGGTTAAGCTGTTTGCATCATGGATGCAAGGTCTAGTATTTGATCCAGAGCTCTGGTCACTATCTGTATGGAATTTTCATGTTCTCCACATGTCTCTCTGGGGTTCATTCCACCTCCCAAAACATGATGTGTATTTCTACCTCAAAAGGTGTAGGTACTGGGTTCAAACACAGGCTTCTCATCTAAACTTGCTCTCCAACACGAAAATGAAGGGAGTCATGGGCAGCAACACATACTGTGTCTGTTGGGAAAGAGACATGTAGACCAACCCTTTTGGCATCAGCTGTGGTGTAGAATATTCCCTCAATAGGAGAACATGGACCACAGACTGTCCATTGTGTCATAGGATAGTCACTTGGTAGTGCAGAAGTTAGTGATTATGTGATTTAAGCAATACAGTTAGCAGTTAAACATACATAGAGATATAGAACTGCTCATAGAAGGAAAATAATTTCAAAGAACAAAAGAGCTATATATAAGAATTCCATTTTTTTTTAATTTAAGACATCTTCTGTCTTCATTTTTTTTGGTTCATGAATTTTTTGTCTTACATTTACCTGCCTTAGATTTTTGTTCTATTTTTGCAGTGAGAGAAAGTAATTCATTTGATGAATTAAAATATAAGAAAGGTAGACTACATCTACAGATAGTCTTCCTTTCCAGTTATTCTTTCCTGAGAGAATTACTGGACCCCGAACTACAACAGCTAAATTTCCAAGCAGACTTGCAACCATAAAGAGCAAAACTCAGTCAGAAACAACAGGTGGCAGTTCAAAGCTTTTTCACTTCTGACTTGTTCAATCAGCTATAACTTACATTTACTGGCAATTGTGCCCCAGGGATGGCTCACATCATGGCAGCTGCCCCCTTTGCCCCACCCTAACTACAGTACTATGGTCTGTGCAGACTTATTAGTTAAGACAGCTTGTATAGTTTGCAAGCATAGCAGTACATTTTATACATGAAGTTGTATACATTTAAACCAGCTCTGTCACTGATTTTCTCTGAAGATTTTGGCATGTCTTATAGTACAAGTTAAGTACGATAGTAATTCAGAGAAAGAAATTCTTCCTGAGGGGATGCTACTGCTAAGTTGTCCACTGCACTGCATGCCTCCCAACCTCTCAATACAAGAAATCTGGACAAAGCCTAAAATAATGAGGGGGACAAAGACCCAGAAATAGGAACATTCTTTTCAAATATTGTTCTTATAAACTTAGAAAGTTGCTAGAATAACAGGATTTGTGTTAGCATGCCTTTTCAGTACTAAACTCAAATGTATACAATTGTTTAGCAACTTTAATCCTTAGTGATTTTTCAGAAAACCACACATTTCTTTGAGCACAGACCAGTCTGTAAAAATCTGGAATGTTGCAAAGTTTGCACTGCAGTTGGGTAAAGTGAGCACTTATTGTCAGTTTATTGGTGCTGTCTCATCAGAGGGCAGCTGCAGTGGTGCAGTGGTTAGTGTTGCTACCTCATAGCAAGAGGCTCTCTGGTTTGATCCTCAGCTGGGGTGGAGTCTGTATGTCCTCCCTGTGGTTGCATGGGTTTCCTCTGGGTGGATTGGATGCTCTAAATTGGCCCTAGGTGTGAGTATGTGTTTGTGTGTCTTAGGTTGGGTGCCAGGCTGGCAACTTGACACTGTAAAACTCCACTGCCAGTCATGAGTGGACAGGTGATCTGCTGTGGTGACCCCTAACTGGGAAATGTGCTGTATCCTCACATACACACATTTTGGTATCATGTATTATTGAATGTGCATAAAGTTTTGTGCTGTATTTAGTAAGCCAGCATGGGGTCTGTTCCCATCTGACGTAATTCAGAAAATAACAAAGGCTTAATCAAGACAGAGTAAATGGTTGCCACTCACTTTCATGGTGCACAGCTTGTAATCTTGATACACACACACACACACACACACACACACACACACACACACACACACACACACACACACACACACACACACACACACACACACACACAGACTTAGACTTGATCTTCACAGAAACAGAACATTGAAAAATATAGAGAATGACAGTTACATTAGTAAATTAAAGGCAATGCACACCAAAAATTAAAATGACAAAACTATAATCAGGATTCATGGACAGGTTATATAACACCCCACACTCAGATGTGGCAGTATCAGAGATGAAAAGACTGGTGCAGGCTAGTATTGCTTGTATTCACATGCTGCACAGTCAGCCTAAGCATGCTGTAAAGGATATATGCAAATTGCTGCATAATGAGATGCAATGAAACATGGTCATAAAATGAAGTCTTAACAATATTAAAATGTGCACTGGTAAATGCAGATGCGATTTGTAGTCAACAGAGAAAATCTTACAGCCCTATTCATCATATATATAAAATAGCAAGGCTTGGCATAACGGGTAAGGTATTTACCTTACATGCATGTGGTATAGGGTTTGATTCTCACTATCGAGGGAAATTAGATGGGCTTAAAATGCCTACCAGGGCAGCTAGCCTAGTACTTACCTGTGAACTAGGAATCATTGCTTTTCATGCAGCAGCATTCAATTATCTTTAACAGAGCTGTTTTTTGATACTTTGCACAAGCTGCAGTCTGGTGCCAAAGTAAATGGTACCTTCTGTGGGTGACTCATCACAGTTTCACAGATCAAGAGCTTATTCATCATTTTTGAGCTGACTACGGAAGATTGCTAAAACTCTACCATTCTATAAAGGGGATCCTCCTTCGATCCAGGGAACAATAGATCTGTCAGCCTAACAAGCATAATTTGCAAAGTCATGGAAGGTACTGCATCTGACTTCCTATGTTCTAATATAAAAGTTTAGGATCTAATTTAAAAGATCAGTTCACCAAAATGTTGACACTCAGAAGATCAAATGTTTAATGTCAAAAATGCAGAAGATCACAAATGCAGAACGTCTATAATCAAAATATTGAAACGTCCTCCTTGTTGAGCAGAAGAGCAAAGCAACCTCCCCACATTACGTGCAGGCAACAAAAAGTTCCTTCAGCAGGAAGCCCTGTGAAACAGAACAAAAGTACAGACATGCCAAAAAAATGTATGTGATAATTCCTGTACAGAACGGAAATTGTACAATCAGATAGATACTGCAGTAACACACCTACCAAACAAAACAAGCCATTCAACCAACACCCAGAAGACTTGCACACCAATGCTATACAGTTAGCTGACATGACATTGTTACAACACTGTGAAAGTTGTGGGCAGCATAAGTGTGAACATGTGGCACAGGCAGGAATAAAGGAAATTAATACGTATATATAATAATGAGATACATTGGTGTAGTTGAGAGGGTGGCCTAATGGTTAAGGTGTTTCCCTTACAAACACAAGGTGCAGGGTTTGAGTCTCACAAGGGATAATTGGCTAGGCTTAAAAATGGATTGCAAGGGCAGTTAGCTTAGTACTAACCTATGCCATCCTACAATAGCATTAAATTTTCAACAGCATAGTGATACATTTCCAATCTTCAGCAGGGCTGTGGCTGTCCTTATTATCAATAACATGCCTGAACTGCTCTTGTTTCTGCTGCAAGGTACAGTCCTATTTACCTCCAATAGCAGATGTTCGAATGCCTCACTGTGTCAGTGGCATTTTCAGTTATCTGCCAATGTAGCCCAATAGTGGCCAGCTTTTAAAAGTTCAGACTACCCTTCCTCTCTCTTCCTGTGGCAGCTGATTGGCTGAGCATATAATGAGAGAGAAGCCTTCAGCTGTCATAGGAAGTGAATGTTCAGGATTTTTACTTATACAAGGAAGGGGAAGAAAGTGCCTGAAATCAGATCCATCTAGTGAGAGTAAATTCAGGCCAATCACAATGCTCTCTAAAAACAAATCCAACAACAATCAAATCAAAGAGGTTGAAACCCACTTTAACTATGCACAGTCTGGAAGATGGCAGGTGGGTGCTGCTACTGAGGCAGCGAGGGATTTGAACATCTACTACTAACAGTTGGCAGGATTTACGCAATTGTACTGTGTTCATTCTTCTCATTGCTGTTATTTTGGGTAGATTCCCAAAGCTTACCCTTCCCAGGAGGTGAAAGGATAAGGATCTAGGAGCCCCTGGAGAATGGTCCTAGTAAAGTCTGCTCTTGACTTTGAAAAGGAATCCAGTTTGTAGTTCTTTATGAAGGTAAGAACAGAGGACCAGGTTGCTGCCTCTAGAATGCTTCTAGACTCTACCCCTTTCCAATATACCATCAAAGAAGATAAGGATGTAGCTGAGTGAGCCTTAAAGAGATTTGACATAGTAGGAGTAATAGAAAACAATAGCGGGTAACAACTATCATGCAATAGTTTGCTTAGAGACAGGCTGACCTTTCTTAGCCCTTACATTGGTGGAAGACAACTGTTCATCATTCCCAAAGGTCTTTGTTCTGTTAAGCTAATAACCGAGCTGCCTATGCTCATCCAAGGTACACTATGTAGAATTTTTTCTCTGTGTTTTTCAGGATCAGGATAGAATACTGCCCTTGTGAAAAACTGGACAGGGTTGGCTCACCATGAGTGCTTGCAGCTCAGAGACTTGCCTTGCAGCTGCCAGAATAATGAGCAAAACAATCTTCCAAGTAACAATCTGTAAATCAAACTGTGAGGCAGATTCAAAGGGAGGCAAGGTCCATTTTTCAAGAGCAAAGTTGAGATCCAAGATAGGAAGAATTTCCTTTTGAGGGGCATGATATGCAATACTCCTTTCTTAAACTGTTTGACCACAAAAAGAGATGAAAGAAGGGGGTCAATGGGAAAACAAGCTGAGATAGCCTAAAGATGCACTTTGATAGAAGCATGTGTCAAACCATTGTTAAGTAGCTCACACAAATATTTCAAAAACAGGGTCATCAAAATCTTCTCCAGACTTCTGTTTTTGGTGAGGTACCACATCTTCCACTTGTAAACGTAAAATGTTCTAGTTGTAGGTTTTCTTTCCTCATTAAATTCCTGCTGGAAATCCTCATGGAACAAGTGGCTAAAAGCTATCAAAATAAAATCATCAACGCTGTCTGTTACAATTGCTCTAACTTGGGGTGTACCATTTGCCCCTATGCTGTTTGTGTAGATCCAATTTGTGAGGATGCTTGTGGTAATTGCCCTTGGACAATTCCATTAAAAGGGCTAAACAACTTTGCCTGGATGAAAAGTGGTTTACCACAATGATCTTTGGTAATTCTTTCTGAAATTTTAGAAGTACCTTTGGAATAATTGTAAAGGGTTTAAATGCATATAGGAACATTCCAGACCATGGGATGAGCAAACATCTGTCTTCCAAGCATCGCTACAAGGATGTCTTGAACAAAATATCAGTTGTCTGTCTTGAAAGAAGGTGAAGAGATCTACTTGAGGTGTTCCCCACATCTGGAACGAGTCCTGGAAGACCTCTACATGGAGCCTCCTCTCATGAGGTTCTGTCCAGAATCTACTTAGTCTGTCATTGTGTTTTGCTCTGTCAGAATGTAGGAGGCCTGAAGAGTCAGAGAATTCTGTAGAGCCAACTCCCAGGCCATCATTGCTAACCAGCAAAGACAGTATGACCTTGTACCCCCCTTGCTTATTCAGGTGGCCCTATACAGTAGTGTTGTGTGTGACCACTAAAAGAGGACCCAGAGCCCATAAGTGTTGAAGACCTTTTAAGGCATGAATCACTGACAACATCTCTTACATTTATTTGCTTTTGTATAATCAAAAGACCTCACAAGTCTTGCACTTAACCACTCATGGACACTGCTCCCCGTGCAAAGTCTGATGAGTTCATCTAGACAGATCAAACTTGGGTCTGAAGAGAGAATTAAGTCCTGGATACATTGACAGTCGATCCATCCACCACTGCAGTTCCTGTTTCACAAATCCCAGTACCTTGAAATCCAAGGGATGAAGGTGTTCAGTCCAACATTTCTTCAAGTACCACTGAAATTTCTCATGTGAAGCCTGGCTAGTGGTATCACAAGGATTACCAATGCCACAAGGCCTAGAATTTAGAGGAACTGTCTTGCTCAGTCCACATTTAGAAGACATAAATCCAAGAAAATTCCCTGACAATTTAGAACTTTGTCTTCTGGTGGGAAGGTTATCCTTATTAATGTGTCTATCAAATACCCCAGGAACAGAATTCATTGTGATGATATTGGGAAGGATTTTTGAAGGTTCAGTTTAAAGCCCAGGTGGGTAAGGAGGGATAAGACCTTGTCTAAGGACTCCATGCACTTGGATACAGAATCTGAAGAAATCAGCAAGTCATCTAAATAAGTAAAAAATGTAGATGCCCAGGATTCTGCAGTAGACAACTACTGGGGTGAGACACTTTGTAACCATTCAGAGTGCAGTAGATAACCCAAAGGGTAATGCAGACAAGTGATAATGTAAATCACACACAGCAAATCTTGAAGCATTTCCTGAAATTGGGAGCAATGGGAATATGATAAGTGTTTCTGAGATCCAGACTCACCATGAAACAGTAGGCTGGAAGCAATACTAGAACAAACAGTAAGGTTAGCATTTTGAATTTCGGAACTTTTACGAAGGTGTTTAGAAAGGGCAAATCTAGAATGAGTCTTCAGGATTGCTCCTTTTTCGGTAGCAAAAAGATACTGA
This sequence comes from Protopterus annectens, assembly GCF_019279795.1. Taxonomy (NCBI): domain Eukaryota; kingdom Metazoa; phylum Chordata; order Ceratodontiformes; family Protopteridae; genus Protopterus; species Protopterus annectens. The sequence goes on from NC_056732.1 coordinate 1,602,517,255, forward strand.
AGTAAAATCATTTGCCCTTGTGTATCACAGACACTGGTTCTATGACCCCAGCTTTTACCTTGTGATGGAGAACTGGAGAAAACAGCTCTAGCTGCTCTACTGAGTGTGGGGAATTCCATTGAAAGGGGGAGGATTTTCTATCCACTGCCAAGTTCATCTTCTCTGATTTATTCTCAGAACCCATATGCCTGAGACCAAGAGAGAGAGAGCCTGGGGGAAGAAAGAAGAGAAAGAAAGGTGGGAAGGGGTAGGGGTGCTCTGCGAATCAGCAGTCATTCCTTTGCAGGGGTTGATTCTTTTTCCGAAAGAACACATTTTGTTCACTTTTGAATAACTATTCTTTGGCCATTTCCTTTTGGAACTGTTTTGTTTGGCTGGGATTTTTGTTTGTTCTGTCCCTTGAAGTAAGCCACCTTGTTTGGGGAGAACTTGTGAATGTGAAACATCCTAGATACCATATGTATTCATTTGTCTCTGTCATCCTACTATTTGAGAATCTGTGTAGCAAATGGTCCAAGCATCTATTCAAAACTTAAAGATGCACTCACACTTTTGGCTTTCAAATCATCAGCGGTGTTCCGATTACATAGCCAAGCATACCATCTTAACACAACAGAAGAAGCACCGCTTCTTGAGACTGTATCTGCACATTCAAGCACATTTCTCAAAGCATGTTTCAAAACCTGAGTCAAATTAGAAACAATTTCATTCATATAAGACTTCTGTAGGTAAGAAAGCAGCAAAATCATCCACAATGTAAAATAAATCCCAAATTAGAGCCTTTAACATTTTAAAGGATTGATTAGTAGAAAGAGATATCTTTTGCCCTGAAGGTTTAAGCATTATCCGTCTCTATCATGGGTCATTGGATAAGATAAAACCAAAGACTTTTTATTTGAGCAGGTAGCTGGGGAGGCTGGCACTAGGACAGCAGTCAAATGAGAAAAAGAGACCCTATATTTTCTTTGAGTCTTTTCAGAGACTACTGAAATAGATACTGGTATCCTGCATCTTCCAAGGCTGGTAAAAGAAGGGGAAAGCCACTAAGTTAGGCATCTTGTCCTCCATATCTCATAACTGTACAGATTTTTGCAGAATGTCCAGATTTTGGGCTTATATTTTTGGTCCATGTTTCATATATATGTGGTTTTCTAGCAAATCATTGACAAGTCATTAAAGATTGAAATCAGAAAATAATGAGAGACATTTGAGTTTCAGACTTCATATCCTTCAGAACATTCATGCTTATGCAAAAACTGTTATTCTATCAAATGTCTAAGTGTAGGAGCAACATTTAAAAATTGTCCCTATTACTGGTCCTTTACTTCCACCCTATTATTTATGGCTTTGTCCAGATTTCTTGCTCTAAGAGGTTGAGAAATATGTCGTCCACTCTAAGGTCATGCACTTTGCCTAACTCGGGTAGTTCCCAGCTGCTTCAAAGCAAAAAAGACATCACTAAATCTAACACTCATCTGAGAAAAAGTGCACACTTCTTTAGACTTAAGCTAGCTCAGGCTAACCTTCAGAAGAAGCAACGTGAACTACCTCATTGTCAACTAGGAAATCACCATTAGCCTTATCAGATTCAGATTCCTCCTCATTCTCTGAAACAACAGAAAGGTCTCTAGCCAAACTAGCACTAGATCCACATGTGGGAACACACCCACCAGAATTAGCTGTCTGCAGAACTTTCTTAGCCAAGGAAACCACATCAGTCTTATACACAGCTGTAATCTGATTAACATCTGTATGATACAGCTTCTGTTTCTTGTTCCCTGTGAACTTCACTACTTGATAAAACATCTGGGGACAGAATATTATGTCTGGCAAAGGGTCTCTTTCCCAGGAATATCCCTGAACCTAAAGGGTTTGGTTCTCCCTTACCTGTGCCAGGTACTGGAACAATCCCAGAGGATTACCTAAACCTCATTCATAGTTACACTAGAGGGAGACAGGGCAGAAGATAAGTGGTCTGTGGGACACACAACAAACCTCTGCTAAGCTGTATTATTATTACACAAAAAAAGTTTGAAATGTTTTCAGACTTCTTTTACAACTGACAGAAGTTAAACAATTTCCAGTGCAAAAAGTCCAGACACCAAAGCTACTAATGTGCCAAAACAGTGTTAAAAATAGCTCCACACACTTTAACTGTCATAAAATAATGTTTCATAGCAATTTAAACTATATTTTACATCAGAGAGACTAAAATATCCACAGTCCATTCAAATAACTTCATTTGCAGTAAAATCAAGATCCAGTGTTAAAAACATACAGATCAGTCATGCATACTGTAAATAATGTATAAATGCTGAAAATAAAGTATATATATATATTTATATATACTGTACTTCTCACACAAATACTGAAAGTTTCTTCAGAAACCATAACAACAAGCATTTATCAAAGACAACAACAAGCATTTATCAAAGACAGAAGCCAAACAAACACTGTTACTAGCAAAAAATTCCCACAGGAATTATTGTAACCACTGACAGAAATAAGAGAGAAGAAAGGCTAGGACTGTGGTAGTGAGGGTCGGAACTTTGATTGTTGGCAGTATGACTGGTATAGGGAGAGAGCTAGCCAATATGATGGACAGAAGGAAGGTTGGTATATTGTGTGTGCAAGAGACCAGATGGAAGCGGAGTAAGGCTAGGTGTATCGGAGGTGGGTTCAAATTGTTTTATCATGGTGTGGATGGGAGGAGAAATGGCGTAGGAGTTATCCTGAAGGAACAGTATGCTAAGAGTGTTTTGTAGGTGAAAAGAGTGTCGGATAGAGTGATGTTTATGAAGCTGGAAATTGATGGTGTAATGATGAATGTTGTTAGTGCATATGCTCCACAAGTTGGGTGCGCGATGGATGAGAAAGAAAAATTTTGGAGTGAGTTGGATGAAGTGGTGATGATTGTACCCAAGGGTGAGAGAGTGATGATTGGAGCAGAGTTCAATGGGCATGTTGGTGAAGTGAACAGAGGGGATGGGGAAGTGATGGGTAGGTATGGTGTTAAGCAAAGGAATGCAGAAGGTCAGATGGTAGTGGATTTTGTGAAAAGGATGGACATGACTGTGGTGAATACGTATTTTAACAAGAGGGAGGAGCATAGGGTGGCTTACAAGAGTGGAGGAAGAATCACACAGGTGGATTATATCTTATGTAGGAGGGCCAGTTTGAAGGAGATTGGAGACTGTAAAGTGGTGACCGGGGAAAGTGTAGTTAGGCAGCATAGGATGGTCATTTGTAGGATAACGTTGGTGATCAAGAAGAGGAGGAGGAGTGTGAGGGCAGCACCAAGGATCAAATGGTAGAAATTGAAAAAGGGTAATTGTGAGGTGGAGTTCAGGGAAGAGTTAAGACAGGTACTGGGTGGCAGTGAAAAGTTACCAAATAGCTGGGTAACTACAGCAGAGCTAGTAAGGGAGATGGCTAGAAAGGTGCTTGGTATGACATCTGGACAAAGGAAGGATGACAAGAAGACATGGTGGTGCAATGAGGAAGTACAGGAGGGTATACAGAGAAAGAGGTTGGCAAAGAAGTGGGATTGTCAGAGAGATGAAGAAAGTAGACAGGAGTATAAGGAAATGAGGTGCATGGCAAAGAGAGAGGTGGCAAAGGCTAAGGATAAGATGTATGAAGAGTTGTATAATAGGTTGGAAACTAAGGAGGGAGAAAAGGACCTGTACCAATTAGCTAGACAGTGGGACTGAGCTAGGAAAGATGTGCAGCAGGTAAGGGTGATAAAGGATAATGAGGGAAACATACTCACAAGCGAGGAGAGAGTGTTGAGCAGATGGAAAGAGTACTTTGAGGGGTTGATGAATGAAGAGAATGAGAGGGAGAGAAGGTTGGATGATATGGGGATAGTGAATCATGAAGTGCAATGGATTAGCAAGGAGGAAGTAAGGATAGCTATAAAGAGGGTGAAGAATGGAAAGGCTGTTGGTCCAGATGACATACCTGTGGAAGCATGGAGGTGTTTAGGTTGGTTTGGTTTCCATTTTGTTGTTTTTAAACAGTTTTATTCATTTGTTTGAAGTTTTTGTTTGGTCTCATGGTAAGCGGGAATGGAGCGGCAATGCAGTCTTTGTTTTCACAAGAGGAAACTATTGAAAATAGTCATACTGATAATGCCCAAAAGGATGCTATTGGCAATTTGACCGCCCTTGTGCAGGTTCTTCTAGGACGGGTCGAGTCGCTAACGCAGAAGGTGGATACTTCTGCTCATTCCACTAGTCAACTGTGAGCATTAAACAGTAATGGTGGCAATAACATGAAGGGTGTACCCAACGAAACCAGGCAATAGCAACGCAAAAGGAATTATTGCAGGGACAACAACAGCCATTCCTAATGACCATGGTGTTGTACCCACTACTGTTAGCTCTCGCAATGGTGACCATGTGCTAGCTCAAGGTAATGTTATTTTGCCTCCGAGTGAAGAAGGTGCTACAAACTTAAGTAATAGCATTCCTTCTATGGCTGCTTTCGTAAACAATAACAATTTTTTTAGTGTTGTACAAGATAATAACTATTCTTTCGAAGAAAATGATGAACAGGCTGCTAATAACCTAATGAATAAGATCAACGAATTTGATATGAAAATGTACAAATGTAGGAAACTTCAGCTTGAAGTCTCCTACTTACAAGAATGTATTAACAGGAAGATTATTCCTAAAGGACTTAGGCAGTGACGCTACCCAGCAGGCTTAATAAACGGATCAGTTTTCTATCATGAATTGTTAGAACTTTTTGACCGCCAAGGATTTGAGTTCTTACAAGCCCTTATTAATTTTTACAATACTGACATTGGTGTTCTTAAAACAGACTTGGAAATACTGGATCAATATATTAAAAATCATACCGATTTTTTTAGGTATAAATTTGAATACTGTAGGACATATACTAGCATAGAATCGGCATTAAATAAACTATTAATTACTAAAAAGAGAAAGATTGCTAGGGACATTAGTGATTATACTAAAAAACAGGCTTATCCTAAGCCCCCTTCCAATGTGCCTTTTGGGCAAAGCTTTGACTCTAATGTTAATATGGACTTTAATGAAGGGAATGGTCTGGTAACTACACCTAACACTAGTCCTGTGACAGACCAAAAAGCCAATGAGCCACTGAGGTGGAGTGAAAGGCTTAATAACCGTAGCAATAATGGAGGGGGCAATAATGCTTCTAGCAACAATTCTAGGAATGTTGACAATAGGACTGACAAGCTTAATCAGTGGGATTTTCATTCCAACGCCAATGTTCGAACCAACAATCGCCAATACAACCGCAATCGGACACAAGGGAGGAACAAAAAGAGACAGCGGGAGCAATAGCACATGGTAACAGCGTTAATCTTATTCTGAATGTCCATACTGGCTCAAAAGGAGATTTTAAAATCTTTAACTATACCATCTTGGATGCCCATCAGGAGATGGTTGACTTTCTTTCGAAAGGGTGGACTTTTGTTCCTTCTAGAAGAATGGACATTGCAGATACTCTAATTGACCTCAAGTTGTTTGTCCGTAAACATAATCTTAATTTACTTATGGGCAATAGTTCAAGTATGTCTTGTTCCACTAGGGTTTCTAGTTTGTTCAATCCCCCAACTCATCCTGAGTTAAATGTGTTTGAAAGAATGTGCAAATTCGATTTTAGAGCTATTAAGAAATGTTTTCATAAGAGGGTTATTAGACCTAACCTTAGTGCTTTGGAGAATGACTGTATTAACCTGCTAAAAGAATGCAATATTGGGGTCATGAAACCAGACAAAGGGGGAGGTCTGGTTTTCATGGACCATGCAGTTTATGTAGAAAAAATGTGCCATCAACTTGATACTGATTCATACATTAAAGTTTCATTGAATTAAGTCAATGGAGCATATAACAAGATTAGGGATACTTTGGAAGATTTGTTTTTAGAGAGCTCCATTGACATTGATTTGTATCACTATCTGTTGATGTTGGCATCTATCACTCCAGCTTTATTTGGGACCCCTAAGATTCATAAATCTTTGATTGACCCACCTTTTAGACCAATAGTTGATGGCCGGGGGTCAATCACTTATGGGTGTGCCAAATATATAGATAGTCTACTTAAACCATACTTAGAAAGTGAACTACAAATATGTAAGGATTCGTGGAGTTTTTTGCAAAACATCAGTAAACTTGAGTTTCAACATAACAGCTATTTCCTTACAACAGATATAAAGGATTTATATACTGTCATTCCCCATGCCACTGGAATTGAGTGGATTCGAGAATTTCTGTTAATGAAAAAAGTTGATAGTAATATTATCAACTTAGTGGAAACACTTTTGGAGTTAGTCTTGACTAATAATTTTATGACTTTTGAGGGTGAGTTTTATCTGCAGAAATCAGGGGTAGCTATGGGCTGCCCTTGTGGTGGAAGCTTTGCTAATGCCGTAATGGCTTATTGGGAGCACAGTTTATTATTCCAAGATCCATTATTTCAGAATAGTGTCTACTGGTACACTAGGTACCAGGATGACATGTTCTGTATCTGGGTAGGTGATACTTCCCAAATACCAGTGTTCCTTAACAACATATCTAAAACCACCACTTTTTTGGAATTTACTTATGCTTTAGGAGAGGAGTCCATTAACTTCCTTGATATTTTACTAGTTAAGGACTTTGCTAACCTTTGTTATAAAAGTAATATATACAGGAAACCAACATACTCGAACACTTTTCTCCACTTTTCGAGTAATCACCCGTACCATCAGAAATGAGCAGTAGTGAAAGGCCAAATGGTCAGGGCTGCTCGTATGATTTCAGAAGATGGAGAATTTATGTCGGAATGTGATTTATTAGAAACTATGTTTCTCAACAGAGGTTATCCCCTTCATTTAATAGTGGCTGTTAAAAATGAGGTCATTCAGAAGAGAGCTAATGGGTTTTTTATTCCGTTATTGGGTTGTCATGATATAAGGTATATGGATAACCCATTGGATGATTTAAGTGCCAGTTCTAATAAAGTTAGTTTTAACCAATTGGGGCTCCCTGAGCAAAATGCTGTCTATCAAGTTAGCTTCCTTAATACATATTCACTTGATCATTGTTTCATTAGGGAAGTATTATATAAAAATTGGGGTGTTATAAATGTTATAAAAGGAAATGAAACATTGGTTAAAGCATTGGTGAATAAACCGAAAATAACTTATAGCAGAGGGTTTAATCTTAAAACCATTTTTGAAAAGAAAAATAAACCTTGCCATAATAAAAATAAAGGCATGTTTAAATGTGGGTTTTGTCCTCAATGCAAATACATTAAAACAGGTAACCAATGTGATATTAATGGGATAAGGTATAAAATAAATTCTAAGTTTAACTGTGAAACTAAAGCTGTTACATATGTTGCATTGTGTAATGAATGCAATGCATTCTATATAGGCAAGACGGAAAGGAAATTAAAACAGCGGATCTATGAGCATTGCTATGCCATTAGTAAGAATGATCTCAATAACGCACTTGCTAAGCACGTTATAGACTACCCTAGTCATAATTTTAAATTCATAATTTTGCAATGTGGGACACCAGGTATTAGAGGGGGTCCATGGCAATTGCAATTGGAGTTAGATGAGTTAAAGTGGCAAATAAGATCAAATGCTCAAACCTTCCCGGGTCTGAATGACAATGTATCCATTAAATGTATGTTGAAATTATTGTCACTTAGAAGATGATTATTAAGTTATGTTATTATTGGTTATTATGCTATTATATCTTATATTCTCTATCTTATTATTAATTGTCACCCCTGCTCATGATAGTAGTCCTGTTTGTCTTAATGGTAGGGATTTATTATGCATAATATCGTGTTGGATTATTTAGGTTATTTATTAATGTTCATATAAAAGATGCCATTATAAGTATGGGTGAATTTTAAAATAGATGTTATTATAATAGTGCTATTTATTTATCATAGTTTTAAGCGTATTAATGCTTTTATCTAGATAAGGCACTATATAGACTTCTCGCTAGCGACTTAACGTATCTTCGCTTTGCCTAGTGGATAAGTGAACTTGCTGCTTTAAGGTTTTAACTTGTCAATTAATTAGTATTGTTCAATTTACTATAAAAGAACCTGTTTGCTTTTTGATAACTGTTTTGTCTGATTAAGGCTGGGTACTTCCTAGCCGAAAGCGCTTACAATAAACAGTTTGTTTCATTAAGTATTCTTGACTGCTGCCGGCTTTTATGGTTTCCATTTTGTTGTTTTTAAACAGTTTTATTCGTTTGTTTGAAGTTTGTGTTTAGGTGAAATGGCAGTAGTGTTTCTAGCCAGATTGTTTAATGAAATCTTGGAAAGTGAGAGGATGCCTGAAGAATGGAGAAAAAGTGTTTTGGTACCAATTTTTAAGAATAAGGGTGATGTGCAGAGCTGTAGTAACTACAGAGGGATTAAATTGATCTGTCACAGCATGAAGTTATGGGAAAGAGTAGTGGAAGCTAGGTTAAGAAGGGATGTGATGCTTAGTGATCAGCAGTATGGTTTCATGCCAGTAAAGAGCACTACAGATGCAATGTTTGCTCTGAGAGTGTTGATGGAGAAGTACAGAGAAGGTCAGAAGGAGTTGCATTGTGTTTTTGTAGACTTATAGAAAGCATATGACAGGGTGCCTAGAGAGGAGTTGTGGTACTGTATGAGGAAGTCGGGAGTGTCAGAGAAGTATGTAAGAGTGGCATAGGATATGTACGACGGTAGTGTGACAGCGGTGAGGTCTGCGGTGGGAGTGATGGATGCGTTTAAGGTGGAGGTAAGATTACATCAAGGATCAGCTCTGAGCCCTTTCTTCTTTGCAATGGTGATGGACAGGTTGACAGACGAGATCAGACAGGAGTCCCCGTGGACTATGATGTTTGCAGATGACATTGTGATCTGTAGTGAGAGAAGGGAACAGGTGGAGGAGACCCTGGAGAGATGGAGATATACTCTAGAGAGAAGAGGAATGAAGATCAGCAGGATTAAGACAGAATATATGTGTGTGTGAATGAGAGGGAGGATAGAGGAATGGTGAGGATGTAGGGAGTAGAGGTGGTGAAGGTGGATGAGTTTAAATACTTGGGATCAGTAGTTCAGAGTAATGGTGAGTGTGGAAAAGACGTGAAGAAGAGAGTAGAGGCAGGATGGAGTGGGTGGAGAAGAGTGTCAGGAGTGATTTGTGACAGACGAGTACTAGTAAGAGTGAAAGGGAAGGTCTGCAAGAGGGTAGTGAGACCAGCTATGTTATATGGGTTGGAGACAGTAGCATGGATGTGGCAGAGTTAAAGATGTTAGGATTTGCACTGGGTGTAATGAGGGTGGACAGGATTAGGAATAAGTACATTAGAGGGTCAGCCCAGGTTGGAAGGTTTGGAGACAAAGCCAGAGAGGCAACATTATGTTGGTTTAGACATGTGCTGAGGAGGGATGCTGAGTATATTGGGAAAAAGATGCTAAGCATGAAGCTACCAGGTAACAAGAAAAGAGGAAAGCCTAAGGTAAGGTTTATGGATGTGGTAAGAGAGGACATGCAGGTGGCTGGTGTGACAGTGCAAGATGCAGAGGACAGGAAGAAATGGAAACAGATGATCTGCTGTGGCGACCCCTAACATGAACAGCCAGATGATGATGATGATTGACAGAAATAAAATATGAAAATAAATATATATCTTTAAATAAGCATAAAAATAGATAATAATAACTAATAATAAAATGAGGGGAAGGGGGGCTCCCAAAAGGAACTTATCTGAGCAGTAAGTCAGAAGAAATTAGCACTGGATCATTTGAAGAGTCAGAGGACTTTCATGTGTGGATGTCAGAAAAATACTGACCTTTAACTTCCTGTGAGAGCTGAAGGCTTTCTTCTTAGGAAATGCTCAGCCAATCAGCTGTCAAAACCCCTTTTTCACATTTTCTGCTTGGGGTCGGGGCATCATGCCAACTGTCACAATCTCTATCTATTCAATGTCACTAACCTACCTTCTTCAACACTCATGCTTGACTGACACAGGTCTTATCTCACAAAGTTTATCCACCCCTTTGCTGGATGCCCTAATTTCCTCTTAACTTCTTCCTAACTGTCTCAAATGTTTTTCACCAGATTGTTTTCTTCCCCTTTTCCCCTAACCACTGTAATCTGCTCTCTTTGTCCTTCTCTGTAATTCGAGCTGCTTTGGCTTCCACTTTGACAACTTTATTTCTTTGTCTGTCTCACAGTGTGCATCCAACCACCCATCTTAAGCACTTCAGCTCCATCACCTCAACTGCTATGCCTTTTTAGCTTTTTTGGCATTCCTCTGTCATACACTACCCTGGCACTCTGTGCTAGTTCACTGCAGCACCTTTGATTCTAGCACTGACCCCCCCTCATTCAGACTTCCATTCTCATTAGCCATCACTCCCAGACACTTGAAGTTGTTAACCTGTTCCACTTTTTTCCTTCTATCTCAGTTCTCAACTTCTTCTGATATCCCCAATATACTGCCATTATAAATGTCTTATTTGCAGTGGCAGCTGATGACTTCAAATCAAAGGGGGGCTGCAGGAGACAGCTGAATGGGTGGGGTTAATGGGAACATGTGTGGCCAACTAGAAAGGGGAGGGGCTATGATCAAAACCACAAAAACTGTAACTTTAATTAAATACGCTGCCCTGGGTGCCAAACTATCATTATGAGAGTCCAATCAAGAAAAAAGGAAAGTGCAGAAGAAAAAAAATATTTCAGTTCATTGGCTGCATGGCAGTTTACTTAATATCTAGATGGAAACAAAAAGGTTGTGAGGCATGAAAAAATAAATTACTTTTTAAATACATTACTGGAATGCCAGTTAAAATCAAGTATAAAAAAAAAGCAGCACTCAATTTAAACCGCTTCTCCTTGCACTGCGGTTCTAATTATAATTTATATTCAGCTTTATTAAAGTACCAAGTAACATGCTGAAAGTAGCAATCTCTGTGATACCCCCACTTGTAAAAATGTTTCTTATCCAAATAAGACCTGCTGCCTAACAACAGCTATCTACTTGTTTCATGGGGAAAACATGATCAAAGTAAAAAATGAAAAGCAAACAGGAAACAAGCTCAACATACATTGCTTAAAGGATTACTGCACAGGATATGGACCACACACGCTAGATTGGCATTCTGTTTAGTTTGCAGGTAAAGCCTGTAATGAGCTCTTAAAATAATGTAATCCTGTCCTTTATTACAAATACTGTCATATGCATTTCAGTACCCAAGGCTTATATGTTATCTAGTTATGTAAGCATTCTCTGCATGGCAACAACAGAAAGGCTTTCAATGTTGGCAATTCGTTAACAGTATGCTTATTAAAACTTATTTGCATCTTACAATCTCAGACAAGCTTACCAGATGGTCATTAAAACATTGCTACTTAAACACAGAGCAACAGGCACTTTCTGAATAATAAGTATAAATCAATAGTACAAAAATATGACAGAAACCAGAACATTCTGCAAAATCAAGGACGGATGAAAAGCCATTGTAGTACTTGTGTCTCCCTTGGATGGGGGGATAGTCTACACATTTACACTGCATACTGTTCCTTGCCTTGCTTGGACACATCCAGAGTCACTACATAAGGGAGTGGGATGCAACAAGTATGTCACAATTTGAAATGTGTCTGGCTGACTGCGATGGCCCTGACACATTTATCATACCTCTCAACCTCAGAGCAAGAAATCTGGACAAAGCCATACATAGAAGTGGGAAAAAGGCCCAAAAATAAGGACAATTTTTAAATATTGCTCTTATAAACTTAGAAAGATAATAGAATAGTAGGTCTTGCATTAGTATGAATTTTCTGAAGGGTATGAAATCTGAAACTGAAATGTCTGTCATTATTTTCTAACTTCAGTCTTTAATGATTTGCCACTAATTTGCTAAAAAAACACAATTTTATGAAGAATGGACCAAAAATGTGATTCAAAAATATACAATAGCCACACAATACAGCTGGGAACCTGAAAAGAAGGGACGCTTTTTAATATTAATACTGCTAACTTGAGCAGCTGACAAAATAAAATAATCTACATGCATTTCTGAAATAAAAGCAATCTATAACTGATTATTACAGTTATTTATTAATTGTAAACCCTTCATGTTTTCTTCTAAAATTGCCATTTTGCGGAGAGATTATTAGGCGAAGAGCAACATTTTGAGCCAAAATCGGGTACAGTTGAGAGGTTTGGATATGCCTAATTCTATAAAGCAATTTATTTGCACATACCTCTCAACCTGTTAATGCAGGAAATCTGGACAAGGCCAAATATATTGGGGGAACTTATAAACAGTACTAAAAATTGCTCTTGTATAAACTGAGATAGTTGATAGAATAACAGATCTTACTTTAGCATGCTTTAGCATGCATTCTTCTGAAGGTTATGAAGTCTGAAACTCAGTGTCTGTCATTATTTAGTGACTTCATTCCTAAATGATTTGACAGAAAACCATAACTTTTATGAGGAACAAACCAAAAATAAGAAGCAAAAATCTCTTCATTCTGCAAAAATCTGGACAGTTGAGAGGTATAGTTCAGCCGGGGCTGTCTGAGTTTGCTGCCCCCCCCTCACAAAATCATGGTCGAATGGAGCTTCCCCCCCTACAGCCATTCCAATGAACCATTACTTGGCTATTTCACCCCATTTACCATAAACACTAACCTGGAAAAGCCAAAAAACAAAAACCATAAACACTAATGTGCATACTGCTTTACTTCTGCGATGATTTGGACTTCATTTGAAAGTTTTATTTTGCATTTTACAGCGCAAACACTAATAGATATCATATCTGCTAAACAAAGCAATGCAGTCTCATAATGAAAACAGACTTAGCATTAAAACTTCTCTGCCCTTGAAAACTCACATTCACTGAAACAGCATTGAAACCCACATTCAAAGAAAATACATTTTGCCAGTGGCAGATTAACTTTGGGTTTGGACTGTTTTCAAATCACAGGCCTTCTTGCACACGAAACATTCACATGCTCTTTCATACACCTTCCTGATTGTATTAAATTATATTCCTTGTACAATACAGTACAGTTTTAGAGGGTGTTTTAAATTTGTTTTGAAATTTTTCCAGTAAACAATGAAACAAAATGCATGCACCGGTAATGACAAAACTGCCCAATTCAAAACATTTCCCTCATAAAAGTCTACTCAAACTTCTACAGTCCACCAGTATCAGTACATATGCACAATTTCTGAAGTAAAAGTCATCTAAATAATTCCACATTAAAGAGATCTGTAACTAACGAAGAGGCTGCTGCTAGCAAACAACTTTGTATTTCATTGTTTCATCTACAAATAAAGTGCCCGTTACCCTTGAGGAATAAATTGCCTATCTTACACTAAAAAAATGATAAGCTAGCAATATTGCAATAGGGAATGGATGGCAAACAATAACAGGTTCATAGTTACTAGGTATCTTCACCAAAAAGGAGTGCATCATCCACCCCCTTTGCAAAGTACAGTATCAGCAATGCATCTATCTACTGTGGGAGTAGAACCCACAGCCTTCTGCATCAAAAACAAGTATACTACCTGTTGTGCTATTAACAAGGCAAGCAGACTCAGCATACGCAGCACTAAACTTTTTCTCCCCTGCAGCTCTCAGCTTCTTGTAAAATCTATTCACTCAGCTGTATCTCTGAACTTTGCAGCACAAAGAAATCTGGAAAAAAACAAAATTTATTGTGGAGGGGACAAAAGCCCAAAAACCAGGGACGCATTTTAAACATTGCTTGTATAATGTTGGAAAGTTGCTAGAATAAAATGCTGTGTTACCACCATACATTTCACTGCCAAGCCTTAAACCCAGGACCCTGTGCAAAACAGTCAGAGCAACATACCACTATGTCAAATCAGCTGTTTTGTGAAAGAGGAAGATGGAAACTTAAATGGCTACCATTTAGTGAATTCAGTTCTCACCATAGCACAGCTGTCAACCTCTTAGCACAAAACACCTGAACAAAGCCAATAATGGGTGAATACAGCCCTCAAACATTCAGTGAATTCAGTTCTCACCATAGCTCTCAATCTCTTAGCAAAAAACATCCGGACAAAGCCAGTAATGGGGGAATATAGCCCCCAAACATATTCAGTGAATTCAGTTCCCTCCATAGCTCTCAACCTAAGCACAAAAAAATCTGGATGAAGCCAATAATGGGGAGAATACAATCCCAAAAATAGGAACAAATTTCAAATATCCATCTTATACACTTAGAAAATTGCTAGAATAAAAGCTTTTGTGTTACCATGCACTTTCTGAAGAATATGAAGTCTGATATTCAAATGCATGTCATTTTTAATATTTATTAACCAGGAAAGTCTGACTTGGAACAAAAGCTAATTTTTAGCAGAGGCCCAGGGAGAAACACTCCAGATAAGACACATGTTTTTGTAAGATGGGAGGACACTAGAGGAAACAAACACAGGGAGGGCATACAGACTCCATAGAAAAGGTAAGGCACCCCAGCCAAGAATCAAACCAAAGAACCTGTAGCTGTCAGGCAACAATGCTACCACTGCACCAATGCACTACCAGCTTTGCAACGACACAAATACAGAAACCACAGATTTTATGAGGAATAGAACAAGTATGAGGGAAAAATCTGCAATGTTTTTACAAATGGTGGTGGGTAGGGAATTCAGGCTCCTGCCACCTAGGCTCAACTTTATTCTCTACCCACGACCATGTAGCACCTGGGGCATTTTACACACACACACACACACACACACACACACACACACACACACACACACACACACACACACACACACACACCTCCACTACCTGTCCTCCACAAAACGGCCACCGATCCATGAATCCCCTGGCCCGCGCATGGGTCTCCCGCGAGAGATGGCTAGTCCCACGAGAGTAGCAGGCTGGAGCCTCTTTCCTGCCGGCGATGCAGTCCGGTGACCTTTTCGTCTGTGCGGTCATCACCGCACAGACCTCTGGCCTGGAAGGGTGGAGTTTCCTGCCTTTCTTTCCGGACTGCCTAACAGAGCAGTCTGGAGCTCTGGAATGAACACGCATGCGTGCATGGAGTTCTCAGGAACCATGCACGCATGCGTGGAGTCCGTGATTTTTTTTTTATTTTATTTTTCAAAACATTTATTGTACAGGTGGGGGGGCTGCAGGACGGGGGGCTGCAGTCCTACAGTCCTATAGCATGAGCCGCCCCTGCTTATTTGCACTCAGTTTCATCCCACATGCCTTCAGGATTGCATTCCATTCCCCTATCCTTTGCTTCAGTTTTTGTCAAAGTTTTCCTGTGATACCATATTGTCTGTATACAGAAACTTTGTTCATCTGTCCCTACCGACCTGTTTGCTAATGTAGTCCATCACCAGAATAAACAGCAGTGGGCTCAGAGCTGAAATCTGATACACAGCTACTGCCACTGGGAACCCATCTGTGAGACTGAACACTGTTCATACTTGAGTCATTGTGTCATTGTACAAAGCCTGGGCTAATTCTATCAATGTTTTTGGGACTTTGAACCAATGCAGGACTACCCAAATCAGCTTTCTTGGGATATTATCATATGTTTTCTCCTTGGCAGATAATCCAAAATGCCACTAAGGCAGTGGGAATGATGAACAACTTTCTTTTTTTCAGGGGAAGGGGACAATCTGAACAAACTCTGATATGTAGTTCTTCATCCTCATTCTGTTCTGTCACCAATATAGACAACACAGAAGGTAAAGAAGATACATACCTGTCTAATAAACATCTTACCCAGTGATGTCATACCTCTACAGCATTTTGGGTCTGTAGCATGAGGGATTTGCACCATATATAGATGTTCTAAAAGTGCATAGGGAACACAGGAGGAAAATGCAATGTCTAACCAAATGTGTTTTAACCTTTCCTAACTTTACAAACAAGAAATAATCAGTGTAGCATATCAAGAACTTACTAACCTCCTACACAAATTCCTCATGACGTTGTTTGAAACAAGATGCAAGTGCTGCAAGCTTTTTTTCTTGCAGCTTAAATCGTACAGATGGGCAATATTAGGTGCTCAGGCTTCACTTATGAACCGTATGCCGGATGCAGTGTGCATAGTGGAAAAAAGCAGCCCTTACAATCTGCCCCATTCCCATTTTCAGAAATACTTTTTATAGCTGCTAGTTTGAAATCACATATGACAAACTGCACCTGTTTCTGCAACTGCTCAGTGGTCAACATCTCAAAAATACACTGCTACATTAGAATGTAACTTTTCAGAATTTTTTTGACATTAAGCAATATATGAGTGGTGAAGTTTTAGTGATCCTGCTGCACTTGAGAAAGTCAGGAATGTGGTAGAGTTGCAGGCAAACATGACCCCTACGAAGGAAAGGTACTGTTCATGAGCCATACCGAAGCAGTTCACAGGTCTACCAGGTTTTGTATTGTGTACAACACGACTACGGTAGCACTGGATATGAAAATGGACACTCGACTGCACTTGAAGTATCCATTTTCTAAGGGGTAATGCTGTTTATCAACCAACAGGCAGTGTAAACCTTGGCTGTAGATGACTGTCACTGTTGAAGTGATATCCAAACACATCGCACAACATGAAGGTTCTCAGAGGTCTGGTTCCTAATTAAAAATACCCTCACATAAAAAGGCAGGCTTGAGCTGTATCTATATAGCTTGTCTCTTACTGAGTCCTGCATGGTGATTTACTTCTAGCATTCTGTGCTGTTAAGGATCCAAATATCTTACACTTCCACAAAACAAATGGCTTCACAAACACTCAAACTGCATCAACAAATAAATCAACTTTGTCTGTCCCTCAAGATATAACTGAAACTCTCTTTCCTCTAGTTAGCACATAATATCAATTTCTAAAAGTGCTATACAAAGCTAAAAATACTACATTGATGGGTCGTGTCAATATACCCAGATGCATCCTAAATAGCATGAAGCATGATTTAGCCACACCCCTAACAACACTATTCAGTCTCCATACAAGTTTTGTATCAAGTGATCAAGTGAATGTAGAACAGCTGCAGTCATTCTCCTGCATAAGGGTGGACTTTCCACAGACCAAGGCAATTACAGGCCCATATGTCTAACAAGCCTGATATGCAAAGCCATGGAAAGACTTAGCATGGAACTAGCCAGTCAGGAGATAGGGAACATCCAAACACTGGGCCTATCTCGTTTGGATTCATCAAGAGTAGTGTGAAGATTGGGAAAAGATGGGCGAAGGCTGCCAGCCTAGTCAAATAGAATTTGATACATAATTCTATCCTTTGTATAAATAAATGTAAAATACAGGCTTGTGTTTTTAAATGAAAGAAAACACTGTAAAATGTGAACTACAAGATTGTTGCAACATTGCCATCTGCTCTAAGGAAAATCAAGCCAAGCATTTCAAATGTTCTTTGACGTTACAATTATCTAAAAAATGGTGCCGAAGCATCTGGCTGAACACATTCTTTCTATTGTTTTAACTTAAGGAATAATTGTTAGAGTATACATATGAAATGTCTTTTATTGTTGTAGTTTCCTGAGCAGGTGTTAGCTTGCTAAATAATGCAGTTTGTTTGCCTGGCAACTCCAGACTAAGTGTCAAGATGATGTAATGTGAATACTGGGAAAACCTAAGTGTCAAAATGATGTAATTTGGGAGGGCCTTAGCAGAGCTCCTTGTTAGTGTTTTAAAAACTATTGTTCAGTGAGAGACCGAAATCATTTGTCATGGATCATCAACCCCAGTACTGCTTATGCTCTTTATGTATGTAAGTAGGATTATATAGCACTGTGTTTTCTCTTAAGATTAACTAAAGATTATAAAGTTAGATTAAGTGTTTTTTTTTACATCAAACCTGTCCTACTGTATTATTTTAAGTTTCTGTGTGATCTCTGAACTCTTAGATATCTCTGTGGTATAGTAGTATTGTCTTGTATTTTAATTATTTATAATTAAATATTTTAAAAACCTTTACCTGTGGCTGGTTTGTGTAGAGAAGTAGGTTCTAGAGTACATTGCATATTTATAGAGGTTATCGTAATAGGCCACTCTAATAAGCCTTAGACTGAATAGTCACATTACCAATTGGATAATAATATTGCACAGTAATAATTGGACCCCCTTTCAAGGGCCTTTCAGTAGCTGATAAATTATTAAGCTGGTGGTGGCAGTAATTACTACCGTATAGTCTGGGTAAAGGGGCACAGCTGGGGAATCTGTGTCAGCCTTTCCCAGGAGTGTCTGTGAAGTTGTATAAATACTTATCTCAAAGTGTGGGTGTATGTCAGCTAACTGGGCAGAAACATGAAGCACTGGTTAGACAGAGAGGGTACTGGAGGTTAGTTTTCCAGCTAGGCTGAGATCTGGACCCTATAGCTGTGCCAGTGGGTAGTGTTATTGGGGACCTGGAGAGCACGGGAGCAACCAGCCCCAGACTGACTGTGATCTCTGTGTGCACTTAAGGGAAATTGTACTTTACTGTGTGTATTAGTTATCCTTCCCTCTTCTAGGAGATGACCTCCCTGGTGTTAGTGGTGAGGATTGAGGCTCCTTGACTGCAGGGCCAGGGCAAGGTCATCACAAGTAGGTTGTGCTTACTCATCCTGGTGGATTTTTTGAAAAGGTCACCAAACCAATGGATGAAGGCAAACAGTATACTCTGTATACCTTGACCTGGCCAAAGCTTTTGACACAATTCCCCACTAAGGCATAGTAGAAAATGTAAATAAACTGAGAATAAACCCATATGTCCCCCACTGGCTTGACAACTGGCTCACAGATAGGATGTAGGAAATCAAAATAAGAGAAGTTACCTCCACAAAGAGACCAGTCACCAGTGGAGTCCCACTGGATTACCAACTGGCTCACAGCCCTGTGGTACTCTGCTGGTGTCCTGCCTCTTGGTGGAGGTGATCTCACCAATTCTGACTTCTATTCATCAAGTTATGTATGGATTTATGCATAAATCAGTGAGTTTGTCTGCAATATCTGAGTGGAATGTTGTATCGAATGTTTTAGCCAGATCTAGGTAGGCAGTATGCACCATTTTTCCTTCATCCACCCAGCATCATCCACTCAACTTCATCAAGCTGAGTAGGCATGATCTTCTCCTGACAAAAAGAAACTGGGATGGGTCCAGTGTTTGCAGGTTGCTAATGTCTCCATCGATCATTCCATGATAATTAATTTGATGGTTTTGCATATTATACTAATTAGACTAATAGGTCTGTAGTTTCTGAGGTTGATGATCCACCTTTATAATGGGGCCTAACTGTTGCCTTCCTCCATTCTCATGGTACAAAGCCTGTTTTGAGGCTTTAGTTGTAAACTGACTCAAGTGATCCTGACAGGTCATGTTTCAGGCTATTTAGGAGACAGCCTGGGATACTGTCAGGGCCCATTGATGCTGTGTATTTGGCCTTAGCGCTACCATAATCTGTTCTCTGCTAATAGTTGGAGGGGTTATGCTATTAGGGATTAACTGGCAGGGGGTGAAGTTTAACTGAATTTGACAGCCAGCAGGTTTGCTATATCATGCTGCTCAGTGAAGGTGACAGCATTTACTACCAGATCACCACACTGCTGTGTGACCTTTGAGGTTTTGGACATAGCTGAAGAAGGCCTTGTCATTGTCTTTAGCCAGAGAGTCTATCTTGACCTCATAATTGCCTCATAATATGTTTGAACTGGAAGGGCTAGCATTCCATGCACTACCAGGTAGAGTGTACAATAACTGGATCATAACTAACCTGTCCACAGCACACTTAGGTAGTTTGCATGATTCACATATCTGGCACACATCTTGGCTATATCGCAGCTTCCTACATACTGATATTCCTTAAGGCCATTTAGTTGGTAAGCACAGATATCACAGCTAATGCTAAGATAGACAGTTACAGTTATGTGTATCCAGATGTAGTAACCCCCATATGCATTCCTTTTCAATTGCCAGTGGCTTTGGATGCTAGCTGAGGTTCTAGCTTATGACACCCATATGGAACCCAAACTCCAGTATCACATTACACAAGTACAAACCCATAACATCACAGAGCATGTGTTTGGCTTGCTCAAAGCTTTCTTCTAGTATTACCCTGCTACAACCTGCTTGACATTCCTATAATGTTGCATGCCTCACAATATGAGAGCAAGGAGACAGGATGGGCAGTCCCAGGGCACTGTTTCAGTTGAGCCTCATGCAACCCCAAGTACATAACTGCATACATGGCCATGACAGCAGGCAGATTAATACCATTCTATGATGAGTGTTGTTGAACACCAACAATTGGCAGAGACACAACCACTACCACCTAGGCAGTAATGGGCACTATACACATCAGTACAGGTAAAGTGGCAACAATTAACTGAGAACTATGGGTACTGATGAGCACAGACTAACAATGTAGTGTCAAAGAGACCAAACATGATGCATACAGTGTAAGTATCACAATACACTGGTCAGTACGTTGAGCCACAGTATGCATCATATATTCACATATTTATCACAGAGGGGGAGGACAGTGTTGATCACAGCTGTCATCATATGTACAGATGACTAGGGACACAATAACATTTGTCTACACATGCACATTGGATAGGGGGCATGTCACAGGACTGTTTTTTAATTTTATTTTTATATAGATACCAAAAAGGTTATTGCATAATAGTACAAAATTATGAACATGGCACATAAATCTTGAGATCCTTATAATGACAAAATTATCTTGGGCTCATTCTATTGTAAATCACCCTTCCAAACTTTGGCAACAACTGTCCTAATCCATCCTGCTATTGAAACGAGTTAAACTTTGTGAGATTAATTCCAATCTTTTGTGTGACCATCAACCCTTAAAAAAAGAAACAGTCAGTTCCTAGGCACCTTTTTACTGAAAATAGTCTTCCATTCCTCAGGGGTTTGTAGTTGGCAACCTTGTTAAAGTGTTTACTTTACAGCCATAAGGCGCAGGATTTGGTTCTCAAATGGGATAATTGGCTAGGCTTAAAATGGCCAACAAGGGCAGTTAGTCTAGTATTAACCTATAAACAGCATAAGGAGTGCTCTGTCCCAAAGAGCCCTAACATTGGGACATTCACAGAACATGATACGGGTCCCAGCCTTTGGATCCCCAAATCTCCAACAACTTCCATTCCCCCCTACCTTAACCTAGATAAATTTGGGAGGGGAGTTCATACCACTTATGTAACCATGTCAAATAATCGTCCCATATGGATGGGATGAATCTAAGATATCAAACCTTTTTTCATTATTTTTAGCCAAGTTCTTTTGTTATTCCTTCTGACATGCCCCACCTTAACCTAAGTTTCACTACAGATGCTAAATACGCCTTCTTGTTTAGGATAGCATAGATTGTACAACACTTGACCCCTTTTCCAGGAGAACGCATTATAAGTGAGATGTCTTTTTATAACTCATGATGCCCCAAAGTGAAACCTAATGTGGAGAACCAAACCTTAACAGTGGCATAAAGTGGCAGGTAACATAAATCTTATCCATCAAAAAGCTGGTAAAAGGGCTTGAAGTATTGCCACAGAAGGAATAGAAGGTCAGAATCCAAGATATCAGATGAAGCAATAAGATCAGAAATGTCACATGGCTCTTAGATGGGGATTTTGAGGTGATGGGTACTCTATGTTATAAGTAATTCTCTTCTGTGAATGGG
This sequence comes from Protopterus annectens, assembly GCF_019279795.1. Lineage (NCBI taxonomy): Eukaryota > Metazoa > Chordata > Ceratodontiformes > Protopteridae > Protopterus > Protopterus annectens. The sequence goes on from NC_056732.1 coordinate 1,602,538,933, forward strand.
TGGGATGATTCCACTATGTAACTGTCACTTGATGTGAAAACTGGAGTCATGAGGTGATGGGTACTCTATGTCACAGATAATTTCCTACATTGGAGTGACTATATGACCAAGATCTGCAGACACAGTGCTGGATTTTTTCATGAGGACTTGCATTCATTCCTGAGAGGGATGATGTGTGACTACAAAAATGTGACTTGGTTATAGTTCACTCATGATATGTCCTGACAGTGGAAGCAAAGCTTCATGGCTCCTGTACATGTGCAAGCACAGCAGAGGATTGTGCATTGTGTTATGTCCTCCTACATGACCATCCCTGGTATATAACCCACCTCAATCACAGGTAGCATTGTCAGTGCGAGTGTTGAAGGTGGTACTGTCTGTTCTCTGCATGGTGATGGATGGGGAAGCTGTGTGCCACCACAGACCTTATGAGCCCAATATTTACTGTGTCATTGGCCTCTTGTTCCTTCACTGATGCCAGAGAGCACAACAATATAGTACATGCTGGGTTGAGTTGCAGTCGCTTGCACAGCTCGCTTTGCAAGGCTGCAAAATGCTGGGGGTACCCACTTTAGATGTAACATGATAATCTGCTGCAGCAATAGGAGAAGGAGCCTTTCACATTCCTTGATCTGGATATTCAGTCTATCAGTGTGCTGCCACAAAGTGCCACTTAGATGCACAAGATTTTTGCATAAGTATGTTGTATCTATGATTCTCAACCCATATGCCAAACTAGAACTTCACACTGAAAATTTGCCACGTAATACCTCACTCTCGATGTCACTCCTTTAATCAGAAATAGTAATCATACCAAAAACAGCAGTCATTTGTATTCAAAAAAGTAACATATAGCATGACATTTTCTGACATTGTCAAAATTATACTTTGAACATGCATTTGTATGCTCTGATATTCAGCTCTTTCTACCACCATTACCATAAGGTTTTGCTGCAGTTACCACCATTATACAGGTAATCATTCTGATATCCATGTGCTAAGGTCAGAAGAAATAATTAATGAAGACACTATGCAGGTTTAGACACTACCAACAAAAGTAAAAATGATTATTTATAAGAACAAGTGATATGATCCAGCTTAAATAAGTCTCTGATGTGAACTGCACTGCAAAATATTCTAAAGATAATGCATTCTAGAAAGTTGTAAGGGGGAATTCATGGTCCAATTGAATAACTGCAGGGCTTATATGTAGTAGAATGGCACACCTCCACTATAGGTATGCTGAGTAAATATTAAAACAAACTACAACGTAGATTTTAATTTCAATATACTTTTAATATTAGTATGACCAATAAAGCTGGGAAGGCAGCTGGTGTTTAATCTAGGCAGTATTTTCAGTTCTACATCTGAATGTTTTTAGTATTATGCTTTGCTTATGTCAAACTTTGGTCACATGACTCAGCTTTTGGTTCATTTAGTGATAATGATATCATCAGAATTTGTCTTCTCAAAAGACTATACAGTTTATAAGGATTGTGATATACTAAAAAAGCCATACAACAACATTATTACAGATACAACTAAAATTATGAATATCTGTACTTTGTTTATAGACCTAGAGATGGCAGATTCAAGATTGCTGGCCTGGGGAATTAATTTATACACATTGCTAGGCCTGTCTGTCATGGGACAGTAGTGTGATATATAAATAACATGGCTGTCTTTTAAGTCTCATGACCTCCCTGACTATGTACATTTCCACATAATGAGTGACATGATTATCAAAGCCTATGAATGTACTAGTGGCATTCAAGCTGAAAGCATATTCCTTTCTGAACATGCACACAAGACCTCTTTTATGAACATAAAAATGATCTCCTGCTGTGTAGAAATGTACTTGTGAAATACATGTCTGGTATTACTCATCTGTGGTGGAAGAAAAGTGCTTCATTATCACACATACATACTCTGCTAACAAAATAAATATACAACGCTTTTGCAATGTAAGCCAAATGGGCAAGTCATTAAATAAATAAAAAAATGAGCATCACAAAAGTACTGAAATGCTAGAAAAAATGTAAGCATTAAACAAATCTCTACTGAAATCTTTGTGACAGACCAAGGATAGCATATCTTTGAAATAATCTGCACAAACTTCATAAACAGCATAGCTACTGTACAGCAATTTTATAAAACTCAAACTACCAAAATAACCAAAATTAGCTGTTTGGACATCCAGATTAATTTACCAAATGTGTACATTTTCAGGAAATCCCTTCAGGATGGGCCAGAGTCCAAAAGAGTTGCTCTCAGTGTAACTCTGTCCTGATTCTGAAAGACCTGCTCTCAGTCTGTGACTTACTTTGGTGTAAGGCCTATCTATAAACAAGCTTACACCAGGGACCAGATTTCAAAAGAGCTGCTCTCAGTGTAACTCTGTCCTGATTCTGAAAGACCTGCTCTCAGTCTAAGTGACTTACTTTGGTGTAAGGCCTATCTATAAACAAGCTTACACCAGGGACCAGATTTCAGAAGAGCTGCTCTCAGCCTGCCCTCAGTATAAGTGGTCACTTACTCTGAGACCAAGTCGTTTGGAAATGGTACCAATGTTTTGAACATTTGTCCTCCTCTACATGTAGTGAATGGCTGAATGACAGCAGATGATGCCCTCATGTGCATGGGTGACATGCATGCCCATCCAGTTAAATCCAAACGCTTGCGCACATTACTCACTAACAATATAAAAAAAGTAAACACGTGTTTTCAAAAGAAAAAAGTTTGATAAAACAAAGCTACCCAGCCTAGCAGTTATAAAAAAGTAATAGTACAAATGTAAGTGACTCTGTAAATTCCAGGTGGACAAGGATAGTCTGAGTTTCTGTTGTAAACAAATATAAACATGATATCATTATGTATGATAGTTATGGAACGTGCAAATCTAATTTAGAGACAGGTAGTAAAAATAGTAGACCTCTCCGCTATCCTTCTCCTTACCAGGTTTCTACAGGTGATTATCTCGATTTTAAATACATTATACTCACATTGGTAAGGATAACATTTATTATGCATTCAATCCTGTGGCACTTATCTAATAAGGGGGTTCCTATTACAAGACTGAAGACGCATTCTTTCGAATGCGTCTCGGTCGAACTGAAAAGACTGAAAAGGCAAAATATCAAAGCGGCTTTTAAGCAAATTCTTTCCCTGTGAAAGAATTTGCTTGGCCGCTTCGTTACTTTGCCGTTTTCGGCACTGTAGTGTGATCTTGGGGTGGTGAAGCCCCCCTCTTCATGTAATGTTTAAAGTGTTTTCTTTTTTTTTTTTTTGTTGGAACAGCGATTTTCTTCCAAGGGAAAAAAATCACTGTTCTGACAATTTGACGTAAGCTTTCGCTTACATAGGGTCGATTAATCACCGTTCACTTTTTTAAGCATTCGGTGATGTAATATTGACACTAATAAGGAACCACAGACACCAGTTTTTAAGAAGTCTTCTGTAAAACAAGCACTTTAGTACTATGTAGGTTTTGTCTTATTTAGCTAAACATCTTATTTAATAAATGTTTCATCCATCTACAGCAAAAGTGTACATTTTTCAAATGTATCTCTCCAGAATTATAAGCAGTGTTAGGAAATTAAATTAATTTAATATTTTATGGAATTCATTCATCATATCCTTGACTTATCTCACCACTATCATCATCATCTTTATCTTCAGCCTCCTTTTTTAATTTTTTTCCTAGATGTGACTGGGCTGTCACATCACTTGTTGCCATCTCTCTCAACTCAGTGTTACCCTCCTACTTTCTTTGACATTCAAGCCTGACAAACATAGGTCTTCCCTCACCCAATTTATCCAGCTTTTGGTCGAATGTCTTTATTTTCTTTTGCCTCTTCAACAAATCATCTTCTGCTTTCCAGCAGATGTGTCCATGCAACCACTATTCATTTTGACCTTGTCTGCAACTGGAGCTACTTTGACGTCTGCTCTGTGCTGATCACATCATTTCATCATCTGTCCCACATCGTGCATCCAACCTATAATTTCAGGCATTTATTTACTCTCCCTTCACTGTCCAGGGTTCTCTATTACACAGAAATACTGTTCGCACCACTGTTTTGTAGATCTTACTTTTCTGCTTCTTTGGCATTCTTCTGTCATATGCAACCCCTGACACTCTGTGCCATTTGCATGCATCACCCTCTGATTCTAGATTTGACCTCCTCATTCAGACATCCTTTCTCCTCAACCACCCCTCCCAGATACTTAAAGCTATTATCCTAGTCAACTATTTTCCCTTCTATGTCAATCTTCAGCTTTTTCTGCTTTCCTCCATTTGCTGCCATGACAATTGCCTTGTCTGTACCCACTTTCATCAGATATGTTTTCACTTTTGCATTCTATTCAGCTATTATATGCTGAAGTTCCTACTCAGAGAATGCTTGTAATGCATCTTCTGGATACAGAATTGTTGCTGATATGTCAATATCTGACTGACTTGATTTCATTTTATACAGACACAGGCACACAGACACACATGCACACAGACACACACACACACACACACACACACACGCACACACACACATATATATATATATATATATATATATATATATATATATAAAGATATAGATATGAATATCCATTTTCTACCCTTATAGTAATCCCCACATATTTTTGTCAGCATTTTCCATTTATTTATTCATTTAGTATGGACATATACTGGTCATGGAACCTTTTGGGGAATGGCCCAGGCAATGGTGCGCGACAACATATATGACTGTTACATAGTACATTATACTGCAGACATATATATATGACTGTTACATAGTACATTATACTGCAGACATAAAATATGTTAAGCACTATTGGACAACAGCTGGAAAAACTAATACAGAAGAAACTAGACATACAGGCAAGTTAACAAACAAAGTTTGTTAATACAGTAACAGTGAAAGGATTTCATAACTGGTAAATGATTATAAGGTTATATTTTGTGTTTAATATTTTGTCTGCTCTTCAATTTGGGTTTGAATGCTGGTATCCCACAATTCCATTGGGTGGGGTTACATAATTATATATGTAAATGTTATGTTAATTATTGCACAGATTTTTGGCAAGTTGTACCTACTTTTCTTGGGGCTTTGTCCAGATTTTTGATGTTTCTAGGTTGAGAGGTATGTATATAATCATGGTAAAGAACTTTACAAAAGTGAATGCAACTAACACTGGGTGGCATCATTAAAATCATATATACAAAGTACAGTTCAGATATATTGTAAGAACAACAGAAAGGAAGGTAGAGATTAAGCTGAACAGTGAGAGTAAATAAATGTTTTTTTTTTACAATGGTTTGCGACTTTACCAGGTGTTTGTTCTTTTCACAATCTGCACATAATTTATTTTATTTTTATTTATTTATTTGCAGTTTAACCGGGATAGTCCATTGGGCCAGATTGGGCCCTTTTTCAATGGAAGCCCAGGGAGAAAAGTGCCATGTGAAAACATATACAAAGTTACATACAAAAACAATTACAAGAACAATGTTTAAAGAAATGATGCAATGTACAATTACGTATGAAATTTACAGAGTATTATGACTGTAAATACAATGGGGATAATACAACAATTTAGTGTGAGATAGCAATAATGCTTTTTTTTTTAGGTTGTCAAAGTTATTGGAAAAAGAAATAGTAGGAGATAAAAGAGTAGGTAGAAGGTGAGAAAGGGTAGGGTGAGTTAGAGTGAGGAGGAGGGTAGAAGAAGGAATACAAGATGGAGGTGGAGTGGAAAGTGGAAGGTGGAATGGAAAGTGGAAGGTGTGGTGTATAGATTAGGAGGGGTGGGAGCAGGAACATTCCCATTTGGAAGAGAGGTAAGAGTGCAGCAAGCTTTTGAAGGTAGAGGGGGATTGTATAGTTTGAATGTGGGGAGGAAGGGAATTCCACTTCCGTGCTAGGGAGTAAGATAATAGGAGTTGGCCAGAAGTGTGCAATAGTTTGTATACTTTGAGGAGGTTTTGAATGTTAGATCTGAGGGATCTGTCAGGAAGATGCATAGTGAACTTAGTAGACAGAGAGGGGCAGTGCAAGGGTTTAAAAATGAGTTTGTGGGCAGTGGAGGTTTGAATGTAAAAGAGATAGTGGGGAAGCGCTAGCCAGTTTAAATAGTGTAGAGAGTTGCAGTGATGTGAAAATGATTTGGCACCTGTGGCAAACTTTGCAATTTTATTGTAGCAGGATGCCAGTTTAGTTTTGAGGGAGGCTTTGAGATTGGTAAGGATGGGAGTGCCATACACAAGAGAGGGGAGAAGATAGGTTGTTGAGGGAGTAAGCTTTGAGGAGGGGGTCAGAATGCAACTGTGGCAGTAAGCATACCAAGCTTCTGATTAGAATTACATACCAAGGTTAAAACACTTCACAGAATATTCAGAAAGTCCTACCATACATAAAATATGGACACAGTGGAAGATCGTGAAAGTACAGTTGTGTGCACTTACCATAAATGTAGAAGTTAGAGTCCATTCACTGTTGCAGTCATCACATTTGGGTTATCTGCCTGCAGGTAGCCCTCAGTTGGCCTGAATACCAGAGTCTTGGGATTTCTGCACCGGATGCTGTCGCTTCTTCCATGATGTCAGGTCGTCAGGGGTATAAAACATACAGCCAATGCCATTACATCAGTTTTTCTTGGCCCTGATATCAGGTGCCCTCAAAATAGGAAGCAATTACATGGTAAGGAACAACCCCCAGCAAAAAGCAAATACACATGATATAAGATATGCCAAACAAAAAAGATGGGTAGAAGTAAAGAGAAGTCAGGGGGCTGGAAGGAGGGTAACCAGGACTGCAACAGTGAATACACCCAAACATCTACATTTATGGTAAGTGTACACAACTGTACAATGTTCTTCATGTTTCACTGTTGCAGTCATCCCATTTTGGTTGATTCCCAAAGCTAAGGAAGGGTGGAGGTAGTTAAGAAGCATTAGGGCTGGCAATCAGGCCGTGTAAGAGTGCTGTGGCAAATCCATCTCTGGATTTAGAAAAGACAGGTAAGTGGTAATGCTTGGTGAAAGTGTGTTCTCCTCTGAGAAATGCTTTATAGGTTGATGTAGCCCTAGTGGAATATGTTCTGATCCCCTGTGGGGTAGGTTTCCCATGTTGTTTGTAGCAGAAATGGATGCAGTGTGCTATCCATTTAGAAATTGTTTGCTTTGAAATGGCCTTGCCCTCTGCTCCTGCCACAAAGTTGACTAGCAGCTGGTCATATTTTCTGAAAGGCTTAGTCCTGTCCAGGTAGAACCTGAGCTACCTGTGGACATCCAGAGAGTGCATGATCCTTTCCCCTTTATTCTGAGGATTAGTGAAAAAGTTGGCAAATACACACTGAGCAGAGTGGATAAGAGTTGTTGACCGCAGCTGTTAGCTGAGATATATAAGTATCCTGTTTTTTTTATTATTTATACAGATTATTGTTTTTAACAATTAATATATAGCACTTTTATTGTCTGCTTTTTAGTCTTTGAGTGTATTTTATTGCTATTAACTAGTCTGCACAAGTAGCTGATTTGTCTGCAGTTAAAAACATTCTGTATCTTTACAAATCTTTATCTGTTTGTGGCTTTCCCTAGTGCTACTGGCTGTAGGCTATTGTTTCTAGCTGAAGCATCTCTTTATCTTGGCTAGATTGTGTTAATAGTCTGCTGAGTGGAGGCTGGTTCTTTTGTGCTCTTGTAAAAAAAAAAAAGTTGTTCTTTTGGTATTTAAGCCCTAACTTTGATAAGGTTTCTGTCTATACACACTGAGCAGAGTGGATAAGAGTTGTTGACCGCAGCTGTTAGATGAGATATATAAGTATCCTGTTTTTTTTTTATTATTTATACCGATTATTGTTTTTAACAATTAATATATAGCACTTTTGTCTGCTTTTTAGTCTTCGAGTGCATTTTATTGCTATTAACTAATCTGCACAAGTAACTGATTTGTCTGCAGTTAAAAGCATTCTGTATCTTTACAGATCTTTATCTGTTTGTGGCTTTCTCTAGTTCTACTGTCTCTAGGCTATTGTTTCTAGCTGAAGCCTCTCTTTATCTTGGCTAGATTGTGTTAATAGTCTGCAGAGTGGGGGCTGGTTCTTTTGTGTTCTTGTAAAAAAAAAAGTTGTTCTTCTGGTATTTAAGCCCTAACTTTGATAGGGTTTCTGTCTATACACACTGAGCAGAGTGGATAAGAGTCGTTGACCGCAGCTGTTAACTGAGATATATAAGTATCCTGGTTTTTTTTTGATTATTTATACAGATTATTGTTTTTAACAATTAATATATAGCACTTTTATTGTCTGCTTTTTAGTCTTCGAGTGTATTTTATTGCTATTAACTAATCTGCACAAGTAACTGATTTCTCTGCAGTTAAAAGCACTCTGTATCTTTACAAATCTTTATCGGTTTGTGGCTTTCTCTAGTGTTACTGGCTGTAGGCTATTGTCTAGGCTATTGTCCCTACCCTTCCGCCCAGTTGGTGTCTTGCTCTTATACTTGGTGGCTTTGCAGTTGCCCGCCCCTACTGTAAATCTGATCTGGGATTCTCCTCCCAGTCTAGTGTCATTGGCTCATTCTACCTAGTACAGACAGAACATTTGATAAGGCCTTCTGTTTCTCCTTTTTCCCTTTTTTGCCTGAACCTCCTTGTGTTCTGACTGTGCTTCTCAAACATTTTGGAAATATAGAGTATATTTCAGAGCATTTATTATAACTGTAATTGCCTTAATATTGCTACAACTCAAGTGCTCTAGGTTGCACTGCATCTGAAGTGTTTGTGTGTTTTAGCTGCTTTTCTGTATATATAGACTTCTCTGTTTCTTTAACTAAATAAGCTCTGCAAAGTTGTTTTATTGCATTCCTGCCTGTATTTCTGAGTTTTTTTGCACTTTTAAAGTTTGTTTTGCTTAGTTTAACTGGTAGGCTACACACTCAAGTGCGCTAGCCGAATTAAAGCATTTACTGTGTTTCTGTACGTAATTTCTGCTACTTTGTAAAAAAAAAAAAAAAAAAAAAAAAGAAAACAATCTTTGTTTCTCGCCTTTACTGAACTAGAATAGTCCAGTCTTCAGGTATTGCTGATCTCTGGGCTGTGTCATAGTTCCTGTGTTGCCCATATCCTTATTTGGAAAGGAGGAAGCTTCTTTGTTCACCAGTGAGAGTGGGGAGCTCTGAGCAGCCTATGTGTCCCTTGAGGAGTGGTTCCAGCCCAGTGACCTGTAGCTTATTGGCCGTTTTGGGCCATTTCCTATCTCTTTCTAACCCCCTGCTTTAAAGCCAGCTTTAGCACGCTTTTGCGCTTGTAATTTAAAGTTTGTCCTGTTTGTTGCATTTACCTGTTGAGGCTACACACTCAAGTGCACTAGCCTGTGTTACATATTTATTGCATTTTTCTGCTGTTTGTTGCAAAAATGAAAAAAAAAATTATCCTTGTTTCCCATCTTTCCTGACATAGAGTAGTCCAAATACAGGCTTTGCTGTATTCTGGACTTTTGGAAAGTTCCTGTGTTGCCCATTTCCTTTCTTGGATAAAGGGAGGCTTCTTTGTTCACCAGTGGCAGTGGAGAGCTTAGAGCAGCCTATCTATCCCTGGAGGAGTGTTCCCAGCACAAGAATCTGGCAGTCTATTGGCCATTTTGGGCCAATTTCTAGCTCTTTCAAGTCCCCCTGTATAAAACCCACTTTGGCGCGGTTTGTGCACTTGTTACTACTCAGCCAAGCTCCTCGTGGTCCTGCAGAGTGGTGCTAGCAGCAGAGAGGCTAAAAGAGTGACTGCTAACCTGATAAAAGTGTTTTATTTCCTGCTACTACCTGGGCGACTGTCCAATCTAGCTAAACTGCAAGTATTTCTGCTTCTTGAAATGTTTTAAACTGTTTAAAGTTGTTTTTGCACCTGCACTTTTAAAGTTTGCCCTGTTTGTTGCATTTATCTGTTGAGGCTACACACTCAAGTGTGCTAGCCTGTGTTACATATTTATTGCACTTTCCTGCTGTTTGTTGCAAAAAAGAAAAGAAAAAAAGAAAAAAAAAAATTATCATTGTTTCCCATCTTTCCTGACCTAGAGCAGTCCAAATACAAACTTTGCTGTATTCTGGACTTTTGGAAAGTTCCTGTGTTGCCCATTTCCTTTCTTAGATAAAGGGAGGCTTCTTTGTTCACCAGTGGCAGTGGGGAGCTTGGAGCAGCCTATCTATCCCTGGAGGAGTGTTCCCAGCACAAGAATCTGGTAGTCTATTGGCCGTTTTGGGCCAATTTCTAGCTCTTTCAAGTCCCCCTGTATAAAACCCGCATTAGAGTGGCTTTGCGCGATTTTGCGCATAGAGCAGCATCGGGCAGCGCCGCTTAATTGGGTTTAAACCATTCTCGGCTCCACAAAGTCTGCTCTTCACTTTTTCCCTTAGAACTGATCTAGTTCTCATAATAAACACTCAGGTCACGCCAAGGCAAGTACAAATATGACTCAGTCATTGTCCATGCTGGTGTGAATGACCTGAAACGTACCTCCCTGGACTACATGAAAAGAGACAGAGGAGCTCTCTGAGCATGTAGCCCAGGCCTGTATTGACCCTGACCTTGAGTAGCATCTTACCCTCACCAAGAACGATGCATCAACAATTGGCTTAAGTATTGGTGTCATTCAAAGGGGATACAATGCCTGTCTGCCTGAGATGACATGCTCGACAAGCCACGATGCTTCGCTAGGGACGGCTTGCACCTGTCACCCTTGGGCTTTCGGATATTGGCAAATGCTCTTGCCACCCCCACAGTGCCTTTTTTAGGCAAGGCTCAAAAGACAAACCCACCTCCATAGGTATCACAAGGGATAAGAAACTAAGAGTAATGCTACTCAACGCCAGAAGTCTAAACCTCAAGATGCACGCACTCAAAACTCTCCTTAGCATGGAGAACATCGACATCTGTGCAGTAACAGAAACCTGGTTCAAGGCTCCCGAGAGCACCCCAGCACTACCAGGTTATACCTCATACCATGTTTTGCGGCCCCAAAACTTGGACCGAACCACAAAAGGAGGGGGAGTATTAATATTCGTCAAAGGTACCCACACCTCCAGGTTGGTGGCACAGCACGAAGCATCAGAGACTATCCATGTGCAACTAGCAGTGGATAAAACTGCCTTCCAGTTTATAGCCTGCTACAGACCATCCTCCCAAACCCAGGAACCCCACTCGGCCTTCCTGAGAACACTGGAAAATATGAAGGTCTCTCCAAACACCATTATACTGGGTGACTTCAACTACCCTAACATAGACTGGGAGCATTACTCTAGCTCCAACACCCTAGCCCGAAGGTTCCTAGAATTTATAAACTCAAATGCTATGGAACAACTTGTTGCCACTCCCACAAGAGGGGAAAACATACTGGACCAACCAACATGGGGACTCTATGCTCCAGACCAGAAGTGTATCCCTCACTGGTAAGATCAGACCATAAACTAATCTCACTAGATATTCACATCCCCACCCCAGCCCCTGCCCAGAAAACCACAGTGAAAAACTTCTCTAAAGCAAATTTCACACTCCTCAAAACCGAGGTGGAATCCTTCAAAGCCCCCGGGCCTGTGGAAAATACGGCCTAGACCACAGAATCCTTTATAAATGCATTCTATGAACACCTTCAGGAATGCATGGATCATGCAATCCCAAATAAAACCAAGACCCAATCCTCCAAAGTTAGGCATCCTGTCTGGTGGACCCCAGCCATAAACAAACTATACAATAGAAGGAGGAAGCTACTACATGATAGAGCAAAATTCCATAAAGGGAAGGCATCTCTGATCAGTATTAGCAAAAAACTACGGGCACTCATAAAATCGTTTAAGGCCAGCTTCGAGAGAAAAATTGCACAGGACACTAAGGATAATCACAAGGCTTTCTTTAGTTATGTTAGGAACCTGGGTGGGAATTCCCTAATATGCTCAGAATTAGTCCAAAATGACAAAAAATACACCAAACCCACAGACATTGCTAGCATCCTAGCTGACAGGTTCAGTGCAAACTTCTCCCCCCTTTCCCCACCAAAAGGGCAAATATCTATCCCAGCAGAGTGCTGCCCCCCTGACATCTCAGATGCTCAGGTAAGAGCCGCCCTCTCCAAAGCAAAAAACACAGCATCAATGGGACCAGACGGTGTCCCGGGCTGCATCCTACATCAACTCCAAGAAGAACTAAACCCAAACATAAAACTATTATTCAGTCTCAGCCTTACTACAGGATATGTACCCAAAGAGTGGCGTACAGCAACAGTGGTCCTTCTCCACAAAGGTGGTGCCTCAACGGATCCTGGAAACTATCGCCCCATAAGCCAGACTAGCTTGGTCTGCAAAGCTAGGGAAAGGATCATCATGGACCTCATAAATAAAGATATTGGGGACCTACAGACACTGGATCCTACCCAGTTTGGCTTTGTTAAGGGCAGATCCTGTCTCTTAAACCTGGGTGATTTCTTTGAAACAGTCACCAAGGCCATTGACGAGGGGAAGGTGGTCCACACAGCCTACCTGGACCTTGCAAAAGCCTTCGATACAATACCCCACTCGGGCATTATAGATAAGCTCACCAGCTTAAATATAAACCCCTATGTCACTAGATGGGTTGCAAAATGGCTCAAGGACAGAACCCACATGGTTAGAATTGCTGGAGCCATGTCAGACTCCAAACCAGTTACAAGTGGCGTCCCACAAGGCTCAGTCCTGGGACCTCTCTTGTTCGGTATATATTTCTCGGAGGTACAGGCCAACACGATAGGATTGTGGCTGACCAAGTTCACAGATGACTGCAAACTGGGTGCCATAATCAACTCTCCAGCCGACACAAGCATCCTACAAAAGGGCCTCATAGAAACAGACAACTGGTGCCAGAGCCATGGCCTCAAGCTAAATGCCAAAAAGTGTATAGTCATCCCATTTGGCAAAAACAAAGTGCCCACAAATTACCACATAGGTGGTAATCCATTAAGTATGGAAGAAGTAATTAGGGACCTGGGGACCCAAGTTGATAGCAATCTCTCATTTGACAACCACGTGGCCAAAGTGGTTAGAAAAACATTTTATATAGCCCACCTAATCATGAAGGGATTCACATCTAGATCAGGGGAGGTCATCGTGCCTCTTTACTCATCCCTCATCAGGCCCATAATTGAGTACAATGCCCCTTTTGGGATGTACCTTACCAGACACCTGCAGCAACTGGAAAGACCCCAAAAGTACCTCACCAAGAGGATCAAAGGGCTCAAATAGATGCCATATGCTGCCCGGTTAAAGAAACTCCAGCTCTACTCAGTGGCATACCGCCTGCTCAGAGGCGATCTGTGCCTGACATATAAAGCCATGTCCAACCCGGAATTAATGGACATGCTGCACCTCAGAAAATCCAAATCCTATCGAGCTATGCACTCAAGAGACTTGAACCTCAGCACTGAAATAAATAGGACATGCTGGAGGGACAGATTTATAACCCAGAGGCTCCCCTCACTCTGGAATAAAATCCCAGTCCAGGTTAGGCAGAGTCTCTCATTGACTCTCTTCAAGAGGAATCTTAATGAGTGGATGGGAGATAGTAGGTTTACCCCGGGTATCACTTCTGTGTCACTGTTAGACACAGGCACAGTATACTAACCTCGAAAAAGGGCATAGCAAAATTCATTTAAAATGGGTGGCGAAAGCCAAACACACTCTGGCTAGGCTTATAAATGCCCTAGGGCAGATAGCCTAGTATGAACCTATGAACCTATGAACCTATGAATGGATTGGTTTAAAGCCTCACTATATACCACCTTGGGCATAAATGATGGGTTAGTCCTGAGGGAAACTCTGTCCGCATGGAAGATAATGAAGGGTTCCACAGCCATAAAGGCCTGTAACTCAGACACTCTTCTTGCTGAAGTGATGGCTAGAAGTAAGGTTGTTTTCCAAGAGAGGAATTTTAACTCAGCTGTGGCAGCAGGTTCAAAGGGCAGAAGCGTTAGCTTTTGCAATACAAAGTTAAGGTCCCAGACAGGAGTGGGAGCTCTCCTGAGGGGTCTTAAATTTTTGGCTTCTCTCAGGAACTGTTTGACCAGGGGATCAGAGAAAAGGGGTGGCTCAGTATTATAATGAGCTGAGATGGCAGAAGCATGAATCTTAATTGAAGAGAAGGATAGGCCTTTGTGGAGCATTTCTGTTAAGTAAGCTAGTATGTGGGGTACGTTGGGCACAGTTGTGTCCATTCCCTGAGACTGGCTCCAGGAATGGTATCTTTTCCACTTTTCAGAATAGGATGTTCTAGTACTAGGCTTCCTTTCCTCAATAATGACATCCAGCACCTGTTTACTGAGAGTTGCTGGTGAAGAATTCAGTGGATGAGTCAGGTTGCTAGGTTCGGGGTCTGTAGCTGAGGGTGCAGAATCTGGCCCGGAAGGAGTCTGAGGCAGCACTGTCAGACTGCGCAAAAGAGGGTACCAGTGCTGGCAGGACCAGTCTGGAGCAATCAGGATTGTCCTTGGCTTGTTCGGTTTGATCTTTAGTATAACCTTCGAGAGGAGGGACAGAGGGGGAAAGGCATAGACTGATAGGTTTTCCCAGGTGAAGGACAGGGCATCCACTTTCCAAGCTTGGCTGTGGGGAGTTCGGGTGCACTATTTGCTCAATTGATAGTTCTGAGGGGAAGCAAAAAGGTCCACCTCTGGTGCCCCCCACCTGTTCCTCAAAAGCTTGAATATTTTGGGTTCAAGTTTCCACTCATGTGGGTCCATGAGATTTCTGCTTAAGTTGTCTGCCAGTGAATTTAATTTGCCTGGCAGGAATTGAGCTTGCAGGTGCACTTGGCTGTTCAAGGCTGTGTTCCACAGAGCCATGGCTAATCTGCAGAGTGGGTAGGAATGGGTTTCCCTCTGCTTGTTTATGTACCACATGACTGTGGTGTTGAATGTCTTTACCAATAGTTGTCCTGGAAGAATAAGGCCTGTGAAGGCTGTCAGAGCATTCTGTACAGCTAACATTTCTTTTTGATTGATATGCAGGTGCATTTGCTTTGGGTTCCATTTGCCCTGAATGTAACTGCCCTGCCATGTGAGCCCCCCATGCATAGTCTGATGTGTCTGTTGTTAGGGTTTGGGCGGCAGGGGGTAGAGTGAAAGGGAGTCCCTTGTGGTTGCAGGCCTCTGCCCACCAAAGGAACTCTGTCCTTAGGCAAGGAATGATAGGAATCATTGTTTCCAGGTCCTGAGAATGTTGACATTAGAGACTTTTTAGGTTCCATTAAAGTTTCATCATATGCAGTCTTGCATATGGAATTAATAGAATGCAGGAGGCCATGAACCCCAAGGCTTGCATTATTTTTCTTCTAGATAGCCGGGTTTTGGTGGCCAGTAGATTGAAGTAGTTTGTCAAATAAACTTGTTTCTCTGGAGTGAGGAATGCCATCTGGGAAGCTGTGTTCAAGCTTGCTCCCAGGAAAACAATCTGTTGGCTGGGTACTAGCTGTGATTTCTTTTCATTGATGGTGTACCCCAGTGAAGTTAGAAGTCCCTTTACAAATGCCAGGTGTTGTAGTAGCAAGTCCTGGCTGTCCACCTGAATCAGGCAATCATCCAAGTATGGGTAAATTTGAATTGTTCTCTGCCCGCAATATGCAATGGCTGGAGCTAGGCACTTTGTGAATACCCTGGGTGCAGTAGATAAACCAAAGGGAAGTGCAGAGAACTGATAGTACATAGAGCCTGCTCTGAAGCGTGGGTATTTTTTGCAAGATTCCCTTATGGGGATGTGCAAATAAGCTTCCTTTAAATGTAGGGTTGCTAGCCAGGAGTCCTTAGCTAGCATATGAAAAAGTTGTTGGAGAGTTAGCATTTTGAATTTTGTAACCACCAGAAAAGTGTTGAGAATAGACAGCTCCAGGATTGGACGCCAAGAGTTTTCTTTTCTGGAAACCAGAAACAGTTTGGAATAAAAGCCTTGTCCCCTTTGTTCTGCTGGGACAGGTTGAATAGCCTTGATACTGAGAAGGGAAAGTACTTGCTTTTGGGCCTCTGCCCACTGGTTTGGGGGGAGGTCCGCCCACCTCCTTAGGGTTGGGAGTGAGTGGAAGTGGAATCTGTATCCCTGGGAAACAATGTTTAAGACCCATCTGTTTTGAGTAATGCATTCCCAGTTTTTGGCATGCAGGGCAAGGCAAGTTTCCCTCCTAAAGGTGCAAGTATTTTGGCAAGGTTTGGAAGAGTTAAGGATAAGTCATTGTGCAATTTTACCATAGGATGGTGGCTTACTATTCCCTGTGTTGGACGTGGGAGCACTCCATTGCTTAGATCTGTGCATAACCTGAGACTGAAGTTTTGGTGGTCTGCCGCCCCTGGGCTTGACTGAGAAGGCCTGGAAGGGACTGGAAAAGACCAGTTTTTTGAAGGCCAATGCCTATTGAATCTAGGTGGCTGTACTTGTAAGAAATCTTTAACAGTTTGCATATATTTATCTTTATCCTCCATCCTTTTGAGGAATTCTTCTACTTTATTGCCAAATAGACGCTCTTGGTTTAATGATGCATTTAGTAATTTTGCTTTGACATGATCTGGCAGGTTTTGTTCCATAAGCCAAGCATGCCTTCTAAGAACAGACCCGGTGACAGCAGCTCTGCAAGATGCTTCTAAAGCATCAAACCCACATTGCAAAGTATGTTTACCAACTTGGTTAGCAGAATGCATTAACTCTTGCAAATCTTTGTGTTCTGCACAGTCAGGAATCAACATAATTTTCTGTTTAATTAGCTCCATAATATGCTACTGATACTTTAACATATGAAACTGGCAATTTAAAGCCCTAAATGGCAAGAGTAGCAGAGGTGTATACCTTCTTACCCCATCTGTCTAAAGCCCTAGAATCTTTGTCCGAGGGGGTAGGATTTTTGGCAGTTGTAGCATTAATGCCTTTAGGTCCCTGGGAAATGGTCTATGGATCCGCAGTAGGATTCTTAAAAAGGAATTTGTGGGAGTCAGGTACTCTATAGTACCTGTCAGGTTTCCTGTGAGCTGGAGGCAAGGTATCAGGGGTAAGGCTGGATTCCAAGAAGACATCATCCACAATTTCCAGTACAGGAGGGATAGCCATGGGCCTGTGCTGAGGCAAGTTTAAAAATTCCCTGAGTCTCTTTTTGGACTGAGAGTAGTCCTGGCTCTCACAGCGGAAATGCTCTCTAAGGGTATGCAGGGTTTCACCAAAAGAAAAAATCTTCTGGAAGGGAAGCAGAGGGAATGGAATCCTCATAGGTAGATAAAGGGATGCCCTGGTAATCAGAACGATCAGAGTTATCAGATTCCTGATCAGAAAAATCAGAAGGAAAATCAGTTCTTGGTCTCTTTGAGGGGGGGAAGGCTGACTTCCCCTAATTAAGGTAATGAGGTCTTCAGTCATTCTAAACATTTGTTTTTGTGTCATGTGGGCCTGAGAATGCGCTTTGCTTGTCAGTTTCCTAGGCACAGTGCGAACTTTAGGTCTGAGAAATTTGGTATTTTTGGTTTGAAACAAAGTTGTTTGTTTAATATGAAAAATGGAAGGCCTGAATACACCCTGAGAAGTCGGTGCCTGCACAGCGGCTCCGGACCCATCCAAGGTAGAGATATCCACAAGTTCCACAGTCGAAGAAGCATCTCGCGGCATACCGGACTCCAAATGGGTCTCAGTAGAGGCCTGAGAATCTATAGAAGCGGGTACCAGGGGCTATGAAAGCACCTCACTAAGTACTGGCGACTAGCTTAACAGTAGCATCATCGGCAGTTTTGGACCTATGTGGTCTGTCTCTGTTTTTTCGGAAGATCAGTAGTCGGATGGCTTATCAAAGCCATTTCGGAGTACGGAGATCGAGAGTGACAGAATTTAGCTACAAAAATTGCCTGATGACGAATGGTGCAGGCGTTGAACAAGGCACAAAACCGACAGCGAGGAATATCGTGGTCTGGGCCTAAACAGGTGATGCTGTAAGAATGAAAATCCCTGTGAGGTATTTGCTTTCCACAGGCAAGACAATTATTATTTTTTTCTGACATCAGTTAGAGCAAGAAAAAGGGATCCCCAACGGGGTGCTTATCTTTTTGAAGACTTCAGGTCTGAAACTCGAAAAATGAAAATTTCAGGAGGCGGCCGACCGGCACTTGCGAACTGCTTCTGCTTCGGGCACCACACAGCAAGAAAGACTGGTGTAATGGCGTTGGCTGCATGTTTTACACCCCTGATGAACTGACGTCATGGAAGAAGTGATAGCATCTGATGCAGAAATCCCAAGACTAGTATTCAGGCTGACTGAGGACTACCTACAGGCAGATAACACAAATGTGATGACTGCAACAGTGAAACACGAAGAAGATCTGCCATCATATGAAAAAGAGACCAGAGACTCACTGAAAGCGAAGAAAACTCCTAATGCTGTTGCAGCACCCATCAAAACTATTAACATAAAGTAGTACAGTGACAGTCAGCAATCATGCACATAAAACCTAGATAATGCACCACAATACCCCACCAGTGCTGCAGAACTTCACCGATGGTGTTACTGTAACCTTTTCTGGCAAATGCATGATAAAAGCAAAAAAAAAAAAAAAAAAAAAAGAAAGAAAAAGACTGTATGTCCATATTCTTGCAAAACATGGCATGACTCAGCAATATTTTGTTTACATTTGTACCCTTAAGGATTAATTATTAATATCGTCAGCATTTAAATTTTACATTTGAGATAGACTAAACGCTTCTAACAATTTTATTTATATCATCATTACACTATAATGCTGAAAACTGTTGCAGTAACCATAAAAGCGTTTAGAAAGCCATGCTAATGATAGAAATATGGTGTAATGAATGAAGAATTAAAATTCTGAAACATAATGACTTTTTGGAATAGACTGACAAACCCCCTCTCTATGAATCGGGGGGGGGGCTGAGTTCACTAAGTGGCACAGGTAATGGAAAATCTGGTCAGGGGAGGTGGGACTAAGCAGCTGACCTACCTCAGTCACCTCAAGAATGAAACATGTTAAACATTGCTGTCACCTGAGCAATGGTCAGGCAGTTTAGCAGGCATAAGACCATACCATGTGCTTGACTTGCAAATCAGTGTAAATCACTCTGTAACCAGAAAATGACATGTATTCCATGGGTTTGCTGTGTAAGCCCCCTCTTCGAAGTTACAGTTTATAGGGAAAAAAAAGCCTCATTGAGGCACTAACAATGATGTTGGACCACCAGCTACTGTGTAGTTCAGTGGTTTGGATCAGTTACGGTCTGAATCAAATGCAAATGACCCTAGTGTGAAGGGTGGGAAACAAGTTCATCAGAATGTTGGGTTAAAAATGTCCCAGAAGGGAAGGCTGATAGTTTGCCTGCTACTTGGAATCTAAAAACAAATAAGCAAAACTGTTTTAAAGAGATCTACAGTTTTGCCTGATAAAGTTATAGTAGACCAAGAGAATGACTACTGCCAATTTAAACGAGACTAATTCTATCCATATTGCAGTTACAGTAATCCATGCCTGAGGCTAGGTTATGATGGGATTTGTTCCCTCATGGCTTGAGGCACTTGCATCAGAGAAAGTCTTAAAATAATTCATTCTCCAACAACAGATTATAATTTTAAAATAAACACCATTAATCTGTTCAACATGATAACTGTATGATGATATTTAACATACTGTAGAGAAACCACTCCAAGTAAAGAGGTTTCGTACTTTGAAAAGATGATGATGATGGTTTCACCTACACTCTAGCTGATACAAGCAGACAGAGGTGCTCAAAAACAACTGCTTGTCTCATGAAACAGAGACGATTCGTATTTATACAAGATTAAAACCTAGCTCAGTTAAGAATGAACAGCTACAAGAAAATAAACTGCCTCTTCAGTTTCTCTCTGAGTTTCAGACTTTTAAATAAGAACCTTACAAAGTCTAAATACAAGGCGTGTTTAAGTAAACATTTTGTATTTTATTCATTAGTTAACTAACTGGACCCACTAGATACAAAAGTCCATTATTCTTTGGCGATATAGGAGCACAGTTTGATTTTGAGACTTGTTCAGTGTTTTACAATAACAAGTGGAAGCTAAAGGGCTCAAACCCAAGACTCTCAGGATGAAGCTCATTATCAGCTCATAGCCTTATCCATCTCTGGTAAATCACCAGTAGACTGCCTTGAATACAACTGAAACTCTTCTGTGATTTGAATGATACCAGATGACACAGTACAGCTGCCTTTACCCATTCTGGAAATGAAACAGAGTGATTGTTCATAAACTCCTTATATCTTCTTCCTTGCTTTAACTGTGAAGGATGTAAAGTTTAAGAAATGTGGTGAGGAGAAGCTGAGTGCCATGCTTTAGAAAATTCAGCTAATGCTTGCAATGCAAACATTTGCAGTGCTTTTTGTACTAAATTATATGTGCATCTGCATAGAATATCAAATAGTGGTTTCAGGCAAACTAAACAGAACATTTCTTGCGATTAAATGATGTAGAGATGATTTTAAAGTATTTTTCGTGTGACATTTGAGGATTTTCTAATGATCAAATTACCATTAAATGCCTGTCTGCTGTTCTATGCATAATTCTTTTAAAAGCTAAGCAGATAAGGTATAATGTGTTTTCTGTAAGGTGCACAAACGTATTTTAAACGATTAGTATATATAATCTGTCTCTATGGCTGCAATGACGTAATGTGAGACAAGACTGCACACAGATTTCACCAATGCGTCACCAAATGGGTTGCTCAGCACTTTTATATTTAGCTTGATCAAAATTCCTAGAAAATGCAAGGTCTAGCAAAATGTTGCAGTTCAAGGAAACTAATATTAATGAAAAATCATACAGACTTTACTGAACACGACAACAAAGCAACAAAAAAATGCAATCTGCAATAACATAGCTGGTGGAAAGTACAACATTAAAACCACAGTTGTTTTCTGTCAATAACCACTGCTTTAAAGAACTTAATATATGTAATATTTTCTACACGGACAAAAGTGAATATAACTGGCAAGGTGCAAAGATGCTGTTAGATAAAACAAGATGCAAGATTTCTTTTTTTCTGGCTTTCAGAAAATGTAACTCATATACTAAATGTTTAACTGATACAAGGCACTTAATTTAATTCTTTGGCACATTTACATCGTAAATATAATTTTAGAAAACGTCTTTGTCCCAGCCCCCTTCAATAAGCACATCACACCAAATGAAGTTTGATGACATTTATTAAACTTCCATAAACATAACTTTGTTAACCCATATTTATTAATTACAGCTGAAACATCGTATAGTTGATAGTAATCACAGTGTAAACATCCATGTAATGTTAACCAGGAGAGTGTGACCTCACTCATCCTGACTCAGTAAGCAGCGTCCATACCTCCGCTCGCTTATTTTATATATGAAGCACCATCCCATCACTCACTTGATTTACTACTTACGGAATTAACATCTAACCAAATAAGCAGTGTCCTTACCTTCACTCGCTTATTTATCACTCACTTTCATTTCCCAACTCATTGAAATGAACATCCAACACCAGAGGGGGAACAGAAGAGGGCAAGCCTGCCCCTCTTCTCCACCCACCAGTCTGACCAGGCTGTTCTCCCTCTCTTCTACCAAACTTCCAACAACCTAACCGCCCATTAAAAGGCATTAAGCCAAACACCATTCGGTGTAATCCATCCTCTCTAACCAAACTGGATCCACGTCATCACCTGCCAAAACCCTCTCACATAAATAGCCAAAGTAGCCAATTGCCTAAATGGCTGAAAGTAAACCACCAATCCCTCTCCGATGATAAAGTAACAAACCATGACCTCATCACCTAGCATAACCTCTGTATATTATCTAAACTTTCACTTACCTAACTGCCAATAGTAGCTTCACAATGATTCCCAAGTCATTACCTGCCAAATGTACCACCAAACACTAAGCCCACACCATGAGAAACCACACAAGAACCACTGCACACCATCATGCCTAACTGCAGCCCTGCTTTACTGCCCAATGTACATAATGTACAAAATTAAATTTCCTTTCCAAATCAATATAATAGCAATCCCACCACCACACCAGCTACCAGATATAAACAAGAAAACATCATAGCATTGGCTGACCAACAAACCACCCTCCAAATAACTTCAATACCTCCATTAAAAAAAAAGTTACATGAACTGTAGCCCAATAAACCTCCATGACCCAAGCCAACCCTTACCACACAAACTATTTTGTCAATAGCCACTGTCTGTCAATTTCACCGTATCAAACCTACCCCAAACCTTCAAACCAATGAACCACCGACCAGGATTAAGTTCACCTACCCTTGCCACTCATGTGACTATACTACTCACAACTAACTCCCCCAGGACCAAGTGAACTGCCGTACCTTGTTCTCAAGCCAGAGAAATAACCAAATCTTTCCACCAAACTCCTTCCCACAAGCAACTGCATAACAAATCTAACCATTATGGCGATGCCCTTCCATATGCCTTCCTTATAACAGGTGCCCCAAAGTCCTGCAACCCTAATTTAACCACTCTACTAATGCCCTACCTACCCCAACCCTACAAACCAATGAACCTCCAACCAGGATTCAGTAAGTTCACATAGCCTTGTCACCCATGTAACCATACTACTCTCAGCAAAATCCTCCTTAACCAGCTTAACTGTCTTACCTTGTTTCCAAGCCTGACAAATAATTACATCTTTCCCATCAAATTCCTTCCCAGAGGCAGCTGCAACAAAAATGTAACCAATCTGGCAATGCCCTACCCAACGAGCCACAAACCAATCCCCTCACATTATGCCCCCCTCCCTAACATCATCTGTCACATTTATAAGCAAATGCAAATCCCCATGAACAACAATAACCATCTGCTCAATGGCCATCCCCCCTGAAATGTGCCAAAAGAAAACAGTACACCACTTATAAACCCTCCCCCAAAATGACCCAAGTAAACTTGCTTTCATGCAACTCCGGTAGCCCAACAGCAGCTTTAATCCACTGCTTGTCCATAGCCTTCCCCTCAAAGCTTACTTTCCATGTGTTAACCTTTACATCTGATAAAGAATTATAACATGGCCTACATCTGCAAGAAATCCCAAAACAATGCCTTGCTTAAGCCTTCTAACGTCTGCGTAGCCACAAGGCACATAGTTCCTCACATATCCCCAAAGCTCCCCGCAGACCTAGAATGCCCCATCAAACCCTGCCTACTCCTAACAGTCATACATATATTGAACCACCTGCTATCATCCCAATGCACAAGTCAAATGGTGCACATTGTGCTCACTCTAATGACCATAACCTGGTATGCAACATTAGTAGACCTGCTTGAAGGACAGATTTGTCCCCCAAAAGATACTCTTCCTTTAGAACAAACTCCACTTCATGTCAAACTGAACACCTCATTGGCCCTCTTCAAACACAATTCAAACAACTGGATAGGTAGCCATAAATTCACCCCAGGGGTTCCACCCATGTCCCTCCTGGACACGGGTGACACATGCTGCATATGGAAATAAGGGTTGAACTTGGCTAGGTTGCCTTGGCTAGCTATAAGGGCCATAGAGCCATTAGCCTAGTAATGTCCTATGGTTTTATGAATGTTGTGAGTCCACCCCACCTAGGAGAACCCCAGACTCCCCACAAAAAAATGCCCAACCCTGTTTTACCCTACCCCAACATACTTCCTCCTCACTTGCCCACACACTACCCCAAACCACGCAAAGTCCAACATGCCTTAATAAGCACTGACTAAAGTAAGATTACCTGCGACCACACTGTGCACAACTCCAGCAACCAGAAAATCCACCCCATCAGAATAAATTACCTTTAACATCCACTTCCTTCAGGCCACTGACTGTTGCTCACTTGGCACTCCCCTACTCGGGCCCCTTTGTGCACCATTCTAGCAACCAGGACATCCACTGCAACAGGCACTATCACCTTTCAGACCCACTTCCTGACTGATGTCTACTCTGAGCTTCCCCCACCTGCAAAAGAAAATAAAACTGTAAATTCTCAGCACACACATATACAAAACTACTTAATGACAACATTAAGCATTGCAAGGGGCATCCCTGTTCATCAACTGCACAATCGCTACACTGGCCCACAACCCCCATCCCCAAGAGAGTGCAACCTTAGCAGCTTCATCCCAGTTCTGCTTTGTACTACAATCATCTCTAATGCAGCACCATTACATTAACCATACAACCTTAGCATATGCCAATAACCTGGTCAGGCCTATAAAAGGTCTTGTATCCATTTACCATCCTGGTTAACAATACAATAAAACAAACAATCAGAAGTCAATGAATTAAAATTAGCCAGGACGGTCTGTGGTAAATAAAGATACTTGGTAATAATAATAAAGCACCTGCAGTGGTAAAACACACACACACACACACACACACACACACACACACACACACACACACACACACACACACACACACACACTACACAATTGCACAACACTTTCTCATGCATCTTAGCTGAGGTGTGATAAGTCTGAGTGGGCTTAGCTAATTTTGGCAAACCAAACATCTTACCAAACCATATCGATAACAACCCTCCCTCCAAGTTACATTGCCCTCAGAAATCAAGACATCCATGTTGCCCTCTGACAAGTTTGAAAGACAACTCTTCCAGATACAGAGAATTTTAACTGATTACTTACATATTATCCTTTAATCATTTCCTTATTCAACTCAATTACACCTTTCGGTATAGAAGATTTAAATTATTTTTAAAATAGTAGATGGCCACAAGTATATTTTCTCAGGACTAATGCATATTTTCAAACTTAATCCTTTACTGCATAAAACTTTGACCTCCATTTCTCACGAATCTTATTACTCTGGGGGACATAGAGATAACTGGCAATCTCAATATTAAAAACTGGACAGCTGCCAGAAAAGTGTCACTAAAGAAGGAAACCCTGTAGTGCTGGGATTCCAATGATAACCCAGATAAGGAAACATGGCTACTCTAGGAGGGCAACTCTCTAGACATGAGAGACATACCACTCAACCTCCCAGTGTAAGAATTCTGGACAAAGCCAAACAATGGGAAAAACAACAAAAAAGGGAAAGGGATTTTGTGCAACTAATGGGATGGCCTAAACATAAGGCTTTACTCTGTCCTACCAAGACGTAGAATTCAAGAAGTCAGCATGGAAATCTAGTAAGGTGTCTGGGCCATTGTATTTATTACCTTTTGTTGACTGGGGTAGAGCAATTAGATCACAGGAGTCTAATCACAGGTTCAGACCAGGTTACAAAAACAGTAAAATACAGACAGTAGTAGTAAGACTTTGACCATTTATAAATATATGTAATAAAATAACAACAGTAGTAACATCATATAAAAGTAGTCAAGCAAATTTCTTTATACATAAAATTGTAAGTTACAATTACAGCAGGTAAAACAGTAGCAATGTCAGTAAGAAAAGAAAAGCAAAAGAAACCTGGCAAGACTTCAGGAGGTATGCCTGTGCGACATCTGTCAAACCGGAAGCTGCAGAAAGTGTCCTCAGTCTGATCTATCTTGTGAAATAAATCCACCTGTCACTTCTGTAACACAACGCAAGCTGCAACAGACCCCCCCCCACCCCCACCCCTACGCATGTTTGTTGATTGGCCCAATTTGGTTCCAGTATATGTGCAATGTGGTCTGGCCAATCACCCACCGCAACATAGCAGAAGGTTATACAAATCTCATGTTCACACAAAAAGAGCATACAAAATCGATCTCCCAAGGA
Source organism: Protopterus annectens (assembly GCF_019279795.1). Classification (NCBI taxonomy): domain Eukaryota; kingdom Metazoa; phylum Chordata; order Ceratodontiformes; family Protopteridae; genus Protopterus; species Protopterus annectens. Next base: position 1,602,564,695 of record NC_056732.1, read on the forward strand.
GGTTTGGTCTGCTTACTTCTATATGACAATAACAACAGCAGTATAAATACACTACGTTAACCATGCCAAATTCACTCTACCCCTTCAGTTCACATTACCAAAGTTAAACAAGTGACAGAATAACAATTCTGCATTAGGATAGATTCTCTCAGGGAATGAAGTGTGAAAATGGAATGTTGGCTTTTTTTCATCTCTCCATGACTTGCCAATGATTTCCAAAAAACTGCAGTTTCTAAGAACCAGATAAAACCTATCAACCCGACAGTGAGAGAAATCCAAAACATACAAAACCCAAGCCAGGGAGACTTATTCAAAATTGCCACCTCCACACAGAAAGCTCATAGAAGACCTGACGAATGAAATTCAAATGCATGACCTGTTGACCCGTTGCTGTAACCTCCGATGCTCTCATGCTCCACCCAAACCTACCTTTACCATGGGGCTGACCCACAAGATGCACATTCTCTCCTATCTTCCACCCCCATCCCAATGGCAGGCACTCCACCGCACATATGCAGAGAACAACTGTGCCTCAGAGCCCATGAAACTCGCTATGGGAACCAGAAAACAAAATCATCACCACTAATGAACTAACTATGGGAAAATAAAAAAAAACATAAAATGGCCACAACCCTGTGCCATAATCACAGGAAAAGGACTCCCCAATGTCTGTAGCAAGATGAACGCCTTTTCAACTCCAGCTCATGTCTAGAGCGACAACTGCTTAAACAACCAGGGGGGAACAGAACCATTAAAATTTTTCTTATGACCATAGGCCCACATATTACTGCGGGCATGTAACCCAAATCACCACAACCAACCATCGACAGAGAGGAGCCAGCTCAGCGTCATTGCTAATTAAGAACTAAACTGCCCGAATACACCAGGAGTAAAACAGTCATATAAAAGTTAGATTGTACACCTCTAAGGCATTTTTAAACAACATAATGGTCTCCCAACCCCCAGCAACTCAGTCAAAACCAGCCAAACAAACCAACCATCCACTGTCACATGCAGCATGACCAATGCCTTGTATCAAATCCAACCTGCATAAAACCTGAAATCCTTCTTTACCTGCTTTGTAAAAAAAAAAAATTTATAGTATAAATATTACCCACCTGCTCTGTATGTACTACCATTAACCCAAGGCCTACCTGTCCACAACAGTACTCACAGGTCATCCTGGATGTAAAATTGCCCTATAGAAAGTTTACACTAAAATGTGATTCCTTTACCCAGTTAGACTCGCATAACACCTTAAGCCCCTCCTTACCTTCACCTCATTTGCTCCCAATCATCCCTCATTCTCATTTAACCCTTTCATCCCTCCCCCTACCCTCGTAATTCCCAGTACTTTATTTATCTGGGTCTATATTACAAAGTCGAAGTTACTCAACTTCGAATACGATATGGTCGACACCATATCATCATTCAATAACATCGACTAGGTAATAAAAAATAAAAAAATGAAAGAAGCAAAAACTAATTGCTGTAAGCAGGGGGCAAGCCCCCCTGCACCCCCACATGCCCCCGCTACTTAAATATACCAACTCCAAGATCATGCTACAGTGTAGGAAATGGAAATTTTCCATTTCTGCACTGTAGTGACTGAAGTGCAATCTCGGAGTTGGTATACTTAAGTAGCGAGGGGTGTGGGGGGTGCAGAGGGGCTTGCCCCCCCCTGCTTACAGCGCTTACTTCTTCCTTTTATTTTTTTTATTTTTTTATTACCTATTCGATGTTACTGAACTTCGAAGATATGGTGTCGACCATATCATATTCGAAGTTCAGTAACTTCGAGCTTGTAATATAGACCCTATTTATCTAACCCCCTCTGAAGATGTCCATGGACAAATTAGTTTGTTACCAAACCTCATTTCTTAAAGGAACCAAGTCTACATATCATTAGTCAGGTTGGATTTCCATGAGCAGGTATTTTGTGGAACTGTCCGGTCATCTAGATTTGATTACTGTTTTTGGTATTTCTTCCTTATGAATTCTTTACTTACATAATTCTCTTTATGGAAAAATGTAAAAGACAAGTAGAATCATCTACCAGACTGAACAGATAATTTCATTTCAATGTCACTTTCCCTATCTGGATGGAGGATTTTTTTATTTCCTCCTTTTTCTAAGAATTTTCTTATTGAATGTCTGACTTCTTTCAGTTTAACTGGTACCACTCCAAGCAGTCAATCAGTCTATTGATAATCTGTGTCATTTGGTTACTCCTTTCCTGGATTTATACATATTCAAAGGTTAACAGGTAAGTACTAGGTAAATAACCTGCAGACCTTTACAAGTCTAGCCCCGCCCCCCAAAAAAAGCAAATATACATATTCAAAGTTCCCTCTTATTTCATGAAGGGCAAAACAAGATGCACCAGGGAAGAATTTGAGGCTGTCCACTCAATTTTCTAGATTTATCTTGAAGGTGGCAAGGTTGCTACTCTCTTTGCATGAACTAGAGGGTTTTCCAGAGGTTAGGGATACATTGGGATGTGAATCTATTAAATCAATCCTTCTTATTTATCTGCTGATGATGTATTGGTGTCAGGTAGATGGATTGTTGACACTGCATACGTGGGTGCTGTACTCCTGAGTGTGTTATCCTCTGGATGAGATGCTAAACAAATTTCCATGTGCTTAAGTTAGTGGTGGCTTAGGTGGGTTACAAAGATCCCATGGCATTTATTCAAAACAGTAGTGAACTTCGTTGATGGCCTGGTCAAATTGCCCCTAGTTCAGAGGTTCATAGGTTGGTACTAGGCTATCGGCCCTAGGGCCTATACAAGCCTAGCCATAACAATTCCCTGGCTATTTCTTCCCAGAATATTTACTTCCCTGGTCTCCTGTCTAGCAAGGTGGCTGACGTGATCCCCAGGGTGAATTTCCTATCTCCCATCCAGTCATCAAGGTTCCTTTTGAAGAGGGCCAGAGAGGTACTCAGCTTGACATGTATGGACAGTCTATTCCAGAGTATGGGGAGTCTCTGGGACAGGAATCTATCCCTCCAGCATGTTTTGCTCATTGTGATGACCAGGTTTAGATCCCTGGAGCGTGTAGCTCTGAGGGATTGGGATTTCTTTATGTGTAGCATGTCCAACAGCACTGGGTTTGACATGGCCTTGAATGTTAAGCAGAAATCGCCTCTGAGTAGGAGATATGCGACAGAGTATAGCTGGAGTTTTTTTAGACGGTCAGCATACGGCATCTGCTTTAGGCCTGTGATTCTTTTCATGAGGTATTTCTGTGGCCTTTCCAGTTGTTGCAGATGTCTTGTGAGGTACATACCAAATGGGGCGTTGTACTCTATAATGGGTCTGATGAGGGATGAGTACAGTGGGACAGTGACCTCCTTTTTTCTGGATGAAAAGCCCTTAGTGATGAGGTGTACCACATAGAAGGATTTCCTGACTGTTGTAGCTATGTGGTTATCGAAGGTGAGACCACTGTCCACCTGTGTCCCTAAGTCCCTTATCACACTTTTGGTGTTTAGTGTACTGCCACTTATGTGGTAATTCATGGGTACATGGTTTTTCCCAAAGGGGATAACTATACATTTCTTGGCATTGAGCTTGAGCCCATGGCTCTGGCACCAAGCATCTGTTTCTGTAAGGCCCTTTTGTAGAATATCCACATCATTTGGGGATTCAATAATGGCTCCCAGTTTGCAGTCATCTGCGAACTTTGTTAGCCAGAGTCCCTTCGTGCTGGCCTGTACTTCAGAGAAGTAGATGCCAAGTAAGAGCGGTCCCAGGACTGAACCCTGAGGTACTCTGCTTGTCACTTATCTGGAGCTGGATTTTAAGTCGGCTACTTTTACAGTGTGGGTTCTGTCAGTAAGTTAGTTGGCAACCCATCAAGTGATGTAGGGATTAATGCCCAGCTTAGTAAATTTATCTATGATTCCAGAGTGGGGGATGGTGTGGCCTTGGCAAAGTTCAGATAGGCTGTGTGGACCGCCTTATCCTCGTCCACAGCTCTGGAGACTGATTCGAAGAAGCCAAGCAGGTTCAGGAGACAAGATTGGCCCTTTACGAAACCAAACTGGATGGGGGTCCAGTGTTTGAAGGTTGCCAATGTCTTTGTATATAAGTTCCATGATAATGCGTTCCATGGCTTTGCAGATCAGGCTCGTCAGACTGATGGGATGATAGTTCCCAGGATCCAAGGTAGATCCCCCCTTGTGGAGTGGGATAACTGTAGCTGTGCACCAATCATTTGGCACGAAGCCTGAGATGAGGCTATGATTAAACATGACACTTAGGTGAGGTGCCAGTTCATTTTGTAGTTCATATAGTACACAGCCCGGGATGTCGTCTAGTCCCATGGATGCTGTATTCTTAGCTTTCAAGAGTGCATTTTTTACCTGTGTGGCCGTGAGTACTGGAATTCGGCAATCTTTTGGTATTGAGATGGGCCCTTTAGGGGGTGAGAGGGGGCTGAAGTTGGCACTGAGTCGATCTGCCAGGATATTGGCAATATCCTTGGGATCAGTATATGTAATGCCATTCGGTTGTAGATCAGAGCATACCTGAGCATTGCCATTTAAATTCTTGACATAACTATAGAATGCCTTGTGGCTGTCCTTGGAATCTTTGTCAATTTTATTTTTGTAACTAGCTTTGGAGGATTTTATGAGGGATCTCAGCTTCTTACTGAGGCTAGTAAGGGAGTTTTTTTGCATCCTGGGATTTTCCTCTTTTCTGCAACAGTTTCTTCTTTCTGTTGTATAGTTTGTCTATGGCAGGGGACCACCAGATTGTGTTCCTTTTTTTTGGAGGAGACTGTCTTGGTTCTGTTTGGAATGGCATGATTCATGCATGAGTGGATGTTTTCATACAGTGCCTTAGTGTAGGATTCACCAGTCGAATTTCCACTTCCCGTCTGCATGGGTGTCATGAAATTTGTCACTTCTGACTTGAGTAGCATGAAGTTGGCTTTGGAGAAGTTTTTTATGGAAGTTCCCCTACTGGGGGGAGGGATGTGGATGTCAAGGGTGATTAGCTTATGGTCAGACCTGGCCAATGAGGGGGTGACCACTGGTGTGGAGCATCAATCTCCCATGTTGGTAATGACCAGGTCTAGGATATTTGAGCCCCTGGTGACACTATGGATTAGTTGGTCCAGGGTGTTGGAATTTATGAACTCCAAGAACCACTGGGCAAAGGTGTTGGTGCCCAAGTAGCTTTTCTCAATTAATGGCAGGGTAGTTGAAATCACCCAGTATTAGGGTGTTTGGTTGAATCTTAATATTCTCTAGTATGTTTAGAAAGGTGTAGTGAGAATCTTGGGGCATGGTTGGGGATCTGTAGCAAGCTACAATTTGGATTGCAGTCTTACCTAGTGTTAGTTGCACCTGGAGAATTTCAGATGCATTGTGTTGGGCAACTAGCCTGGAGGTGAGAATATCCTTAGTGAATATGGACACTCCTCCACCTTTATAGGTTCATAGGTTCATAGGTTCATACTAGGCTATCTGCCCAAGGGCATTTATAAGCCTAGCCCATAGTTATGTGGCTTTCGCCACCCCTTTAGTTTGAATAAAAACTATGCCTATCATTTTTCTGTGCCTCTGTCAAGCAGTGACACTGAAGTAATCCCTGGGGTATATCTGCGATCTCCCATCCATTGGTCAAGATTCCTCTTGAACAAGGCCAGCGAGGTGCTCTGCCTCACATGTACCGGGATTTTGTTCCACAGCATAGGGAGTCTCTGGGTGATGAATCTGTCCCTCCAGCACGTTCTATTTATAACCGTGTCAAGGTTTAAGTCTCCCACCCTTGTGGTTCTGAGGGATCTAGATTTTTGAGGTGAAGCATATTCATCAAATCTGGGTTTGACATGGCCTTATATGTCAGGCACAGGTCACCTCTGAGCAAGCGGTATGAGACTGAATAAAGCTGGAGTTCTTTCAGTCGGGCAGCATAAGACATATTTTGAGACCCTTTATCCTTTTGGTGAGGAACTTTTGGGGCCTTTCAAGCTGCATCAGGTGTCTGGTCAGATACATTCGAACGGGCATTGTACTCAATCATAGGTCTAATGAGTGATGAGTACAGGGGACGATGACCTCCCTTGATCTAGATGTGAATCCCTTCATGATCAGGTGGGCGATATAGAAGGTTTTCCTAACTACTTTAGCAACATGAGTGTCAAACGAAGACTACTGTCAACTTGGGTCCCCAGATCCCTGATGACTTTTTCTGTGCTCAGTGGATTGTCACCTATATGGTAGCTAGGGGTAACCTTGTTTTTCCCGAAGGGTATGACTATGCATTTTTGGCGTTTAACTTCAGGCCATGGCTCTGGCACCAGTTATCCATTTCTGTGAGGCCCTTCTGGAGGATATCTGTGTCAGATGTGTTTTCGACTATGGCCCAGTTTGCAGTCATCTGCAAACTTTGTCAGCCATAACCCTCCTGTGTTTGCTTGTACTTCAGAAAAGTAGATGCCGAACAAGAGTGGACCCAGGACTGAGCCCTGTGGGACACCACTTGTGACAGGCTTTGAGTCTGACATGGCTCCAGCAACTCTGACCCTGTGGGTTCTGTCGCTTAGCCAGTTTGCAACCCATCTTGTGATGTATGGGTTTACATTCAAGCTGATGAGTTTTTCGATGATACCTGAGTGGGGTATTGTGTCAAGGCCTTTGCCAGGTCGAGGTAGGCTGTATGGACTGCCTTTCCCTCATCAATGGCCTTGGTGACTGTCTCGAAAAAGTCAACCAAGTTTAAGAGGCAGGATCTGCCTTTGACAAAGCCAGACTGGGTTGGATCCAAAGTCTGCAAGTTCCCTATGTCTTTATTTATGAGTTCCATTATGATCCTCTCCATGGCTTTGCAGATAAGGCTTGTCAAGCTAATGGGGCGGTAATTTCCAGGGTCTGTGGAGGCACCGCCCTTATGAAGTGGGACCACAGTCGCCGTCGCCACTCCTTGGGTGCGTATCCTGAGGTGAGGCTAAGATTAAACAGCTGTCCTAACTGTGGGTTTAATTCCTCGTTGAGTTCATGAAGCACACAGCCGGGGACACCATCCGGTCCCATGGATGCTGTGTTTTTGCCTTAGTGAGGGCAGTTCTCACCTGGGCGTTGGAGATGTTTGGGGGCTACAATCCTCTGGAATAGATATCTCTCCTTTTGGGGGAGAAGTTTGCACTGAACCTGTCAGCCAGTATGTTAGCAATGTGTGTAGGTTCAGTAATTTTCACATCATTTTGAACTAATTCTGAGCATATCTGGGAGTTTCCTCCTAGGTTTCTAACATAGCTAAAGAAGGCCTTATGATTGTCTTTAGAGTCCTTGGCGATTTTTCTCTCAAAATTTGCCTTGGATGATTTTATGAGAGCTCTTAGTTTTTACTTATAATGATCAAAGGTGTCTTACCTTTCAAGGATTTTGCTCTATTTTGTAGTAGCTTCCTCCTTTTGTTGTAGAGCTTGTTTATGGCTGGGGTCCACCAGACTGGACGCTTGCCTTTGGTACAGAGAGTCTTAGTTTTGTTTGGGATTGCCTGATCCATGCAGTCCTGTAGGTGCTGGTAGAAGGCATTTGTAAGTGATTCAGCGGTTTGAGTAATGTTTACCACTGGCTCAGGGGCCTTAAAGGAGACCACACTAGTTTTTAGAAGTGTGAAATCGGCTTTTGAGAAGTTTTTCACTGTGGTCTTTTTGTTTCAGGTGGGGGCGGGATGAGGACCTCCAGCGAGATTAGTTTATGATCTGATCTCACCAGTGAGGGGTATACTTCCGGTGTTGAACATTTTGATCCCATGTTCGTGATGATGAGATCAAGTATGTTTTCACCTCTTGTGGGGATGGTGACTAGTTGTTCCATGGCATTTGAGTTTATGAACTCCAGGAATCTTTGGGTTAGAGTGTTCGGGCTTGAGTAGTGTTCCCAGTCTATATTAGGGTAGTTGAAGTCACCTAGTATGATGGTGTTTGGAGATACATTTATCCCCTCCAATATTTTCAGGAAGGCCATGTGAGGTTCCTGAGTTTGAGAGGGTGGCCTGTAACATGCTACAAATTGCAGAGCAGTCTTGCCTATGGTTAATTGCACCTGGATGGTCTCCGATGCATCGTGCGTTGCCACCAACCTTGAGGTGTGGGTGTCCTTTATGAATATGGACACCCCCATCCTTTCTTGGTGTTGTCCGGATTTTGGGGCCGGAACGTATGATATGAGGTGAAACCTGTTAGTGCTGGGGTGCTCTCAGGAGCCTCGAACCAGGTTTCTGTCACAGCACAGACATCGATGTTCTCCATATTGAGAAGGGCCTCGAGTGCGTGCATCTTGAGATTGAGACTTCTGGCATTGAGCAGCATTACCCTTAGTTTTTTTCCTTTTTGGTGTTCTAGGGTGGTAGGTTTAGAATTTGAGCCTTGCCTAAAAAGGCACTATGGGGTGGCAAGAGCCTTTGCCAATATCCGGAAGCCCAGGGTGACAGGTGCAAGCCATCCCTTGCGAAGCAGCGTGGCTTGTCCAGCATGTCATCCCAGGCAGACAGACATTGGATCCCCTTTGAATGACACCAGAATTTAAGCCAATTATTAAAGCTGATCATCTTATCACTGTATTGTGGCATCATTCTAGGTGAAGGTAGGATACTGCTCAAGGTCAGGGTCATACCTGCCTGGGCTACATAATCAGAGAGCTCCTTGGTGTCCCTTTTCATGTAGTCCAAGGAGTGCGTCTCAGGTCGTTGACACCAGCGTGGACAATGACTGAGTCGTACTTGTACCTGCTGTTGAGAGACCTGAGTGCTTGCGTTATGTGGCGGATTCTAGCGCCCGACAGGCAGCTTACTGTGACCTTCTCCTTACTCAGTCTGGTGAGCGGGACGTCAGTGTGTCTGACTATGGAATCACCAATGACAAGTGTGTCTGGCATTTTGTTTGGCCTTAAGGGCTGTGACTGTTTGACACTCTGACTGTGTGGTCTATGTGTTGCATGTGTTGGGTCGTGAGGTGGTAGTTGTTTGGGTGTCTGCTTTGGTGGCCTCTGCTGTTTTGGTAAATTTTTGACCAGAGCCTCCGAGTATGTCTTTGTGTGAGTATGTGTATGATTTGAAGTTGTGATGGTACCATGTGTGACTGGGTATGTATTGTGTGTGGTTGCCTTCTCCTCCTGTCTGGTCTTGCCAGTCCTATGTTGAGAATGCTCAGCCTCCAGTTTGGCCGTATAGTTGCATCTCTCGCATGTATTTGTGTTTTGTGGGAGAAGGAGAGGATTGTCCTGTGTACATGAGGCAATTGTAACATTGCCTCAATATTCCCAGGTTCACCAGTTGAGCTGGAGAGGACACTAGCAACTGATCCCTCGACATACTAGAAGTAGTAGATAAAGAACTTTCAAAGGACTCCGGGGGAAGTGGGTTTGGGCTGGTGGGGTACTATCTATAATAAGAGTGCTTTATCAAGGTGCAAGTACTGTAGGAGTAAGTGCTAGGCTTTACAGATAGAGAATAGTCTACTTGGGAATCAAGTAGAGATGAACTTTTCAGTTATAGGATATGCTGGTTAGATCAGCAGTACAGTTTAGTGTGTTTTATAGCAGGGGGCTGAAGGGAGCTAGGAATTGGCCCAAAACGACCAATGGACTACTAGTTTCTGGCTGAAACTTCACCAAATCGGACAAAAAGGCTGCTCAGTGCTTCCCACTCCCACTGGTAAGCAAAGAAACTTCCCTCCTTCCTAATAAGGCAATGGATCAGTAACAGGAACTAAAAACAAAGCCCAGGGATCAGCAACTCTGAAACTGGACTACTCTAGTTCAGTAAAGTGGGAAAACAAGAGATTTGTTTGTTTTATTACAGAGATAAGGAAAAAAACAGACAGTAAATGCTATAAATGCTGTAAATCGGCTAGCGCACTTTAGTGTGTAGCCTACAGAAACAATTTGCAACAATTAGTAACTTAAAGTGCAATAAACAGTGTAAAATGCAGAAATCACTTAAAGTAGCAGTAAAACAGGCGAAATGCAGTCGCTAGCTTAATAACAGTGGGAAAGCCACAAAAAATACTTATATCTGGTAGAAAGTCACTCTTTCAGTCACTCTTTAGTGCTTCGGTCCTGGATTGGTGGCCACAAAGTGTAGTAAGAGTTGTAGCCTGGTATTTGCAGGGGTGCTCTCTGGAGCCTTGAACCAGATCTCAGTTACTGCACAGATATCAATGTTCTCCACTTTTAGGAGTGCCTCAAGAGAGAGTGCATTTTGAGGTTTAGACTTCTAGCATTGAGTAGCATTACCTTTAGATTTTGCATGCTTATAACTGTTACGGTGGTGGTTTTGTCCTTTGAGCCTTGCCTAAAAAAGGCACTATAGGGGTGGCAAGAGCCTTAGCCAGTAACCTGAATCCCAAGGGCAACAGGTGCAGGCCATCTCTGGCAAAGCATCATGGTTTGTCGATCATATCGTCCGAGACAGACAGATATTGGATCCCCTTTGAATGACACTAGAAACTTAGCCAATTGTTAAAGTCACTCATTTTGTTCTTATACTGTGGTATCATTCTGGGTGAAGGCAGGATACTGCTCAGGGCTAGGGTCATACCTGCCTGAGCCACATGATCCGAGAGCTCTTCCATGTCTCTTTTCATGTAATCCAGGGAGGTATGTCTCAAGTCATTCACTCCAACATGGACAATGACAGAGTTGTATTTGTACATGTGGTGGAGTGACTTGAGTTCATGCTTTATGTGGCGGATCCTGGCACCCGACAGGCAGCTGACAGTAATTTTCTCCTTGTTCAGCCTGGTGGGTGGGACGTCAGTGTGCCTGACTATAGAGTCACCTATGACTAAAGTGTTGGGTACGTTGTCTTGCTCTAGGGGCTGTTGTTTGGTGGCACACTGGTGTTTTGAGCTATGTGTTACTTTGGTTGTGATTGGTGTTTGTTTGAGTTTCAGCTTCGGAGGTCCTTGTTGCTTGGGCAGGTTAATGTTAAGGGCCTCCACATAAGTGGGTTTAGTGTTACTATGTGTGGATGTTGTTGCCGTGAGGTTTGAAGGGCTATGTGTTGCTTGAGGTGTAGTGCAGGTGTTAACCTTCTCCTCTTGACTGTCTAGCACAATCTTGTGCTAATCTTGCAGTAGAAATATCACCTCAAGTCTCCCCTGTATAGAGGCCAGTAGCCTAGTGGGACTAACTCAGTTAACAGGCAAAAGATCAATGGCTCCTACCTGTTTGGAATATAAAGCCATTACATGGAATGTTAGAGGTTTAAATTTCAAGGTGAAACTGCATTGTATGCTGCAGAAATTGTATCAATCACAGATACATGAGACTTGCCTTAAAGAAACAAAACTGAAAAGGGCAAATCTCTCATGCATATTATGAGCTTGCAAAGGATGGTTTGTAGCCTCATTTACTGCAGATGCTGCAAAGGGGGTCATTTTACTTGTCTGGGATGTACAAAATTAAAGTCACTATTGGATGTAGATGGCAGGTGGGTCATAATTAAGGTTAAAACAATATAGGTCTCTATGCTACTTTCAGGTTTTTACAGCTCTAATAGAGTTCTGGGCTGTGTATGCTACAGCATTTCAAGGTTTTGCACAGATTACAATGACAGCAACCAGTATCATCATACCTTCCAAGAGATCACACTAATTATAAGAAAACAACCCATCTCCAACAGTAATAAGAATTTCTGTTGGGAACATAATTCCTAGGGTCAGTTCACATTTCCGAGGATGGGTAGCTTCTTCTCCAGTGTAGTTGGAAACGCCTCAAAGCTACAGACATGAAGATGGTTTTTGTTTTTACAGAATCAGTTGGTTCCAGTCTTATTTAGAGCACTGTTACTGCTATGCAGTCTGATGGGAGTTATACATTGTTTTAGACTCATCTTCATTGTGTTTTTCAGGCTGAGGTTCGGTTGTAGTGGAGGCTAGCTTGTTTGCTTGGAAAATGATGTTATACCTGATATATTCTCTTGCAAAGTATTTGCATCTGAGTTGGTCATTAATTAATAACCAAATTGATCATTGATTTAAAAGATACTACATTTTACGGACTGTAACACTAAATGTATACCTATTCTCTTGCAAGACTTTTCTTAGAACTTGCTGAACTCTGGCTGGTTATGGCCGCAGACCTAAATACCCCAAATACCCCGGGAGGCATCTCATGCTCATACCCAGTTGGAATTTCTATTTGTTCTGCTGGTGCTGCTGGAGTTGTTGGTACCTGGATGGTTGAAATTATGTTGCACCACTGCTACCTGACACATCTTATCAGGTTTGTAATAATACAGCAGTATGCAACAAGGCATAATGTTATATAATGTTGAAATTATGTTGCACCACTGCTACCTGACACATCTTATCAGGTTTGTAATAATACAGCAGTATGCAACAAGGCATAATATTATATAATGTCAATGCAACATAGGTGTTGGTGCACTCAAATCAAACTATTTATTTTTTAAAGGAAACAAAGATTATTATACTTTTCAAAATGTTTCAAATCAGTGCTTGGTTACAAATTGTTGTGAAACTTAAGTTTTTCATAGTTCACCATGCGCAGTAGTTCCTACAGTTGGTACTGATATGTAGATGTGTATGGTGGCACTTCTGAAATAAATTGTAAAGGTCACATATATCATATCTGAAAGTAATTCATTTTAGATAGAAATAATATAATTACCAAACAGCCAATGCCTATCCTTTATGTTAGGTAGATGGGTGAGTAAAACTGAGACTTCATAGGATCTTAGGGATCACACTGAAGAAGGGTAGCCATACCTGAAAGCTTTGTGAACAAAGCTTTGGACTTTGACTGAGTCATACTGGTACTTGTGGTCCAATGACGTGAGGGCATGCGTAATGTCATGGATCCTAGCCCCTAATCAGCAACTGACTGTGACTTTCTGCTTACTCAGCCTGGTAAAAGGGACATCAGTATGTCTCATGATGGAGTCTCCAATGACCAGAATGTTAGATTGTGTTTTGACTTGCCTTATGGGCTTACAGGTGGAGCTCCATGAGATGTGGCTCTATTTGTTGATGTGAGTGTTGTTTTGAAAGAGTTGCATTTGGAGCTGCTGAGGGTATTTGTTATGTGTACTTCATCTAGGAGTCTTTGGAGTTTAGGAGGGTTACATTTAACTCATTCACTCCAATGGACCTCAGTAAACTTGCAATGTAACTTATATTAAACCAGCATGCTTTTTGGGCATCACATGATTGTTGGCTGTAGCTCGTTTTGTTTTTGTTTGCACTGTAACTTCCAATGGGCAGAGCCTAAGCCTTTTGAAAGAATCAAATTATGTCCTCACATTTCAAACCAATGCTCATATCTCTGGAACCATAGAAATTATGAAAGAAGTATAAATAGCAAACTCTTTGGCACAAACTATTTTTATAGTGGTAGCATTCTTTAGGTTCCAGGTCTTAAACCAAATTTTATAAGTCACCGTAAATACAGTAACTATTACATTTGTAATTCATTCAGTGAATACAGCATGTGACAATCACAAAGTAGAAATTAAGAGAACATTACATAAAATATGTTGCAGTTATACACCGATACAAAAGGGGGAAGAGGGAAGTTGATTTTTAAAACACATTATCATTGGATACTTTAGTGAGATCTTAAAACATAGTTTGAATCATATTGTAGCTGTAACAATTCTGTTGTACATAAAGAATGTTTAGTAAGTGAAGCATAAGACATTGTTAACTTTGCTTATGTTTGCTGGGGCTCATTCCCCTTGGTCTCCACTGAAAATGTTGCTTACTATCAATGCACTGCAAATAGCTAATAACCTTTTCTTTTTACAATTATTTTGTATTGTGATTGTTATTTATTTTTCAAAAAACTTTTTATTGAATTATTAATATATGCATATTTACAATACAACAAAAACACAATAACCAAAATGAACATTGGATATAAGAGCATGGGAGTTCAAGTATAAATGCAAGACTATAACAATGTAAATGCAAGAACTCCAAACAGGACAACTATAACATAACTATATACAAAGTATGAATATGTTAAACCAGAGGCAACAAAGTATATAAGCCTGTATATAAAGGAGTATGCATGTAAATGTAAGTGAGAGAGAGCTAGGTTAATAAAACTATAAAAAAAAAATGACAGAGATTATTAAACACTATCCAAGATGTGTAATACCTTTTCTAAGACTTTATTGTTAAGAGCTAACTTCTTTGGACTCTTCACCAGTAATTTCTGAGCTGAAATATAAGAGTAGGCTAAGGTTCTAAAGTTATTCCAATTTAGTTTGGTGTGGTCTAACCAATTTTTAGTAATATAAAACTTAATGAGTGAACAAATATAAACTAACACGTGTATCAAAATTTGATAGATGAATAATAGGAATATGAAGAATCGCTAATTCCCAGGATAGTGTGGATTTTTGGTATCCCATTTTTTGTAATCTGATTTTAAGGGAGGTCCAAAGTTTATGTGAGTGCTGACAGGACCACAAAATATGTAAGAGATCAGCATTAAAAGAAGAACAGCAAGAACATGAGGAGGGAATTCTGGAGTCAAACTTGTTAAGTTTGGAAGGAGTATGATATGCATTATTAAATATCATTAACTGGGTATAAAAAGCTTCTTGAATGGGGAATAGTCTAAAGTATCCTTGATGGCTGAAAGTTTCTGAGTTAAAGACAAATGGACATTCTGTTTATCCCAATAATCAGAAAATAGACAAGTATTATTATGTATTATCTGATTAACCAGATTATAAGATTTAGATAACATCTTCTGTGGTAATGTTAGAGCTTGTATAACAGTGGTAAGATTTGTAAAATCATTTATACTTACTTTAATGTGAGCAAATTTCACAATGATGCTATCTCTCAATTGACGTAGTATAGTAATGTAATTAATATTTGCTTTCAGCTTTATGCGTAGGTTAGTGAGAGATAAATCGTTATATTGTAGCAAATCCCACACAGTGAAACTTTGAATAAGTGGAAATTTAGAAAGATTAAAAGGTACATTATTAAACTGGATATTAGGATTTAAGTGTAAAGGTTGTGTTAGTTGAAAAATGCTATCTAGATTAATGAGTTTTATTAATTCTTGAAAATAATTGATCTTTTGTTTTAAGGGTTTGGAAATTTTCAGAATGTTAGCAGCTTCCTTAGAAAGGAAAGGAAGAGCAATCGGGTTAATATTTTTACTTGAAATGTATTGATTCCATAATTTGGTCCAAATGGGGAACTGCCTATACCTATCAGTTTTCAAGTTCACAATGGTGAGTAGTTTGTTAGCCGAAATAATTAAATAATACATGTAAAAGTTCGGAAGACCTAGGCCTCCTTTATTTTTAGGACACATTAATTTAAGATATGATATTCTGACTGACTTAGGAGACCAGATAAATCTAGTTAATTCCTTATTGACTTTTGTAAAGAAAGATTTAGGAATAATCTGGTCTATGGCATTAAATTGAAATAGGAGTCTAGGGAGTATATTCATTTTGACTATCGCTGCTTTGGATAAGAGTGATATATTAAGTAATTCCCATCTATGTAAATCTAAAACTATTAATGACCATACTCTGTGAATATTATTTTGAAATGTAGAAAGACCATTATGCTAGATTTGAGTACCTAGGTATTTAATTGCGTAGGTGAAAGAAAAAGGGGAATCTGAAAATATGTGAGGTTTATGGGCAGATGGATTTATAGGAAAGATGAAAGTTTTATGAGAATTCACCTGATAATCAGAGGCCTGTGAAAATTTATTAATAATATTGATTATTTTCACAAGGTCTGTACTAGATGTTTGGAGGTATATCACCAAGTCATCCACAAATGCAGAAAAGGGCACCTCAGTATTTAAAATTTTGGGAATCTTGTGAAAAGTGTTTTGTGTTATATATAATAACATTGGCTCTAAGTATAGATTAAAAAGAAAAGGAGATAATGGGCATCCCTGTCTCGTACCATTAGTGATTTTTATAATCTTAGAGGCATTTCTATTGATATGAAGAAAGGTGGAAGAATCCTTATATAAAACTTTAATAAAATCAATAAAAGTATTAGGTATATTAAAGCAAGACATAGAACAAAAAAGAAAGTCCCAATTTACTCTGTCAAAAGCTTTGGCGTCAAGGATCAGTGCATATATAGGATTTCTATCTTTTTTTGCGAAGTGTATAAAGGCATCTAGGGATAAAGTATTATCCCATACATGCCTGTGGGACATAAAGCCTGATTGATCTGGGGAAATTAATGATGTTAGAACTTTTTTCAATCTCTCAGCTAATAATGAGGCTAAAATTTTAATGTCAATATTAATTAAGGAGATAGGTCTATAATTATTAGGATCTGTTTTGTCTTTATTATTTTTTAGAATTAATATGGTTTTTGAGACATTCCAGTGTAAATCTGATATACCATTTATTTTATGTAGTTAAAAACTTTAAGAAGAAAAGGTACAAGAATTGACTTGTGAGTCTTATAAAATTCTGGTGTAAATCCATCCGGACCTGGGGATTTATTAGTTTTAATCTTGTCAATGGCTTCTGAAATTTCTTGAGATCTCAAAGGGGCCGATAGTGTTTTCCTTTGTTGATCATTCAGTAGTGGGAATTTAATGGAAGATATAAAACTTTCAATATGCTGTGTAGTCATAGGGTCAGGCTCTTTAGAGTATACATCTGAAAACAAGGTAGTGAAAAGATGCATAATTTCTAAGTCCGTATTATATATCTTGTTGTTATAGTGTATGGGTGCTATTCTAGGTAAGGACTGATTATTTTTAATTATTCTGGCGAGAACTTTAGAGGGGACTTGAGCCCATTCAGAATAAGTAGCTAAGAGCCTTTGTTCTATTATAGAGAGATTATGTTGGTGTAGTAGTAAAAGTTCTTTTTGGAATTCACAAGTTTGTAGATATATAGAAGAATCAGGATTCAATCTGTACTGGTTTTCTAAAGTTTGGATTTTTAGTTTTAACGAGGATTCATTATTTCTATACTGTTTTTTAAGATAAGAAGCCTTGCTAATTAACTCTCCTCTAAGGTTTGCCTTACAAGTAGCCCATTGAATATCATATGGAATATCTGATGTATCAAGATTGGAAAACATTTCTTGTATAATCTCAGTAATTATAACATGGATATTCTTATTCAAGAGAAGGTTGTTGTTAAATGTCCATCTATTTTGTGTATATATGCGTGGCCTCATTATATCAAAGCTAATCTAAAGTGATATCCTTGAATGATCAGATAAAAATCTAGGCTCCATGAAGTATTCAATTTTTTGATGCATAAAAAAAACAGAAACAAGAAAAAAATCTAGTCTTGACCATGCATTATAACATTTAGAATAATATGTATATCTATCTTTCCTGTCAGTATGTACATTGAGGGTAATGGGATCTATAAGGTTGAGGTCTAACATTAATTCTTCTAGGGCAATAGATGCTTGGTGATTATATGAAATTGATCTACTAGTACGATCGATATCAGGATTAATAACGGCATTCCAATCCCCACCCATAATAATATAATGATCCTTGAAAGATGAACGAATATTACATATCTGAATAAAGAAAATATGTTGGTGGTCACAAGGACTATATAAATTAAAAAACAAGAGTGGTTTATCAATGTTAGAAAAATAAGAAGAGAAATAACACCATCTACCATCTGCGACATAATTTATGTTTGTAATATTACCTAGGAAATTGTTTTTGACTAAAATTGCCACACCTCTTGAATTAGAGCAATCCCCGGCTGCAATTATCATTTTAACCCATTTC
This sequence comes from Protopterus annectens, assembly GCF_019279795.1. Classification (NCBI taxonomy): domain Eukaryota; kingdom Metazoa; phylum Chordata; order Ceratodontiformes; family Protopteridae; genus Protopterus; species Protopterus annectens. Next base: position 1,602,582,455 of record NC_056732.1, read on the forward strand.
TTATTGTTTTCTTTTTTCCGGTCATCTCTATGCATGTGTGTTTCCTGCAGAAAACAAATACTGGCCTGAGATTTGAACACTAAATGAAACAGTAGTGATCTCTTAGTTTTGTTCTGTAACCCTCTGACATTCCAAGAATCAATATATAAAGACATTACATTAGTTGCTTTAAGTCTATGTAACTACTTAAGTGTTTACTCAGTAAAATCTTAAATACTTTACTTAGTAAAATCCTAAAAAAATAGAAAATATTGAACCTAGTCTCACTGTATAAATTATATTGTATGTTACTGCCTCTCAAAAGTTCCAAAATCAAAACCAGTTCCCTCCATACTAACCCGGTGCCTACCCACCCATCTACAACAAAAGAAGGAACATATGAATCATCACAAATAATAAAGTTAACTTTGGTTAACATAACAGAAATCATAACTGAAATAGTTCTATAAAGAGTCCTGAAAAGGACTATTATATCTTTAAACATAACTATACATATATACAAAAACATGGAAAACAAAATGGCCGTCATAGTAAAACCTCACCACACCAACTCTCCTTCTCACTGTAGTGTTTAAAATAAAATTAAATGTATTGACAAGTTTGTGGTATTCGCTAAATGTAATGTGTATATGATAGGTGTTGATAGGGATATGAACCTATTTGTGACTCAGGGATATTAGACTCAACTTTTATTAGTACCCATTTATCACCTGTTTATGTAGCTGTCATACTACATATATAAATATAAATGACGACTGTTTATATGACTTAAGAAGTGTTTAAGAAAGACAATTCTACACACAATCTTATTATTCCCTAAATATCATATTTCATTCGCTTACAAGCTTCACAAATTCTTGCATTCATTTTCCAATTATCCATGTAATCTAATGCAGAAATGCAGGGCAACTAGAAGTCATCCTAGCACTCATTGGGTGCAAGATGGAGAAAATAAAATCAGGATAGGATGCTAATCCATCACATGGTGCACATATGTACTTGTGTACTTGCAGGCAACATGATGAATTTCCAGTTCACCTACAACAGTATTTTAGGACTGGAAAGGAAACTATGGTATCCAATCACCCCCCACATACACATATGTAGGGAGGACATGAGGATTTTGTTGAGAATCAAAGTGGAGAATAAAGTGCTGTGAGATAGTGAAGCTATCTGCTTTGATACCGTACATACTATACAAACACATACCTCACAACTAACATTGAAAGTTATTCCTGCGACACTGTTTTTGCATAAACAGACACAAACTATGCAATATTCTACTAAGTATAATTGAACAAAGTTAATGTAGCTGATGAAAGTCAAATTAAAAGCAACATTCTAACATAGAGAAAAGAAAAAAGCAATGTGTAAATGGAATATAAATGGTTCTTAGCAACCTTTCTCTTTTGAAAGCTAAACCTTGAGTGAGTCTTAATGTTCATGTTAGGCACGACAGGCACGTCAAACCGAGGGTTTACCGGAATATAGAAAAAAGTGCTCTGCATGACTGAAGAGGCAACGTCATCTCTGTGGGTCTCAGCGATGATCACAGAAGAAACCAATTGTGGCATTCCAATATACAAAACGAAACTAAAGGGTAAGCAGGATTACAATACAGAGAAAAGTCTCATCCAGCTACCATGTAAGTCGAAGACAATAAGCTATATACGTAGCTACAGTCCATGTTAGGTGAGCGTGCCTTCATAAAGATAGATCGATGTGATACAGTCACTACAATTGTCGTCGAACAAAAGTTCCTATTAGCATAAAGCACTAGTTTTAAATGTAAAATGGATGCGAAACATGAAAGATAGCTAGCCAAGATTGTCATCTCAACACAGTTTAGTACTTCACAATTCAGAGTAAAAGCGGCATAACAAATGCACAACATATGAATAAAACTAGATTAGCACAATGACTTATAAGCCACCAGAGATTGGCCAGTTCTTGTTAAGCTTCTCATGTTGTGGTGGGCACTACTTTAAAAAGCTTTAGAAAAGTGTCTTGCGCTTCTTGCACAGTATTCACTGACTGTCTGTTGTCTTTATAAGTAAATGTTAATGCATTTGGGTATCGCATCTGAAATTTTATACCACGTTTGATTAGGTCAGCACAGTAAGGAGACAGCTTCTGTCTGTTTAACTTAATTTGGTGAGGTAAATCCTGTGAGAAAGTGAGTTTGTGATTATTCCATACAAACTGTCTGTGTTTACGAGCTGTAACCAAAATCTTCTGGGCATCTTGAAAGTTCAAAATCTTGGTGTAGATCAGTCGGGGTACAGTGGTTACTTGACGAGAACATATGGCTCTGTGTGCTCTTTCTACTACTAGCTTTTCAGAGTCGCTGTCTAAAGTGAGAAGTGCTGAAAAAATCTGTTTTGTGATTTTAAGTAAATCTTGGTTATCGTATGATTCTGGCAAACCTCTTATTAATATATTGTTGCGACGGCTTCTCGCTTCCAAGTCCAGGAGTTTATCTTGTATTTCAGTAAGCAGTGAATCTTTAGCACACAAGTCTTTATTTATTGAATCTATTTGGATTTCCATAGTATGATTTTTACCTTCAAGTGTGCCCATCCTATCTGTTATTTGTTTTAATGTTTTGCCAAAGTCTGTAAGCTGAGTAGAAAAACCTTGTATGGCTGAATGAATTGGTTGTAAAGCCATTTTTAAGTCTTCCATATGGAAATTTGAGTCAGTTTTTTCTTTAGCATTTGTTTTTGGAGTGTCACTTACTTGTTTATTAGTTCTGAGTCTTTTAGAACTTGTATCTTTCTCCGGAGATGATAATGATAATGAAGAGAATTTGGCCTTGGTAGTTTGTGTTTCCATGGTGTCAGAGTTTCCAGCCATGCCTTAGATGAGAGTACTCCAGTAGGATACAGTCAAAGCTACAAACCCCTTGGATGCATGTGGCCCAGGCTACACAGGCTGAGAGAAGTTTAATTTTTTCCACAAAAGAGATTTGACTGGATTTTTTGATAGAAGAACGATCTTTTCTTAATGACCAGATACACAGTTATTTACTAGACCAAATCCTGTGAGAACACCACACTGAAAGTTGTTTAAATTGTCGTTTTTTAGCTGATTTGTGAGGAGCTTCGTGTGAAAGGTGTCAACTAGACGACCACCATCTTGGAATCCCTGTGATTGTTATTTAATATTTGTATATTGTCACTTTATCTTTACTTATGTTTGCTGGGGCTTTCCCCCTGGGTCTCTACTGAAAATGGGTTTGTTTGCAAACTCATTTGGACTAACCCGGTTATCCAATGTGAAATAAATAAATAAATAAATACTTGTAAACAATTTACAGTATCTCAACAACCTCTCACGTTACACACAGACTGTCAGCAGCATTTTATTCAGTTAGCTGCGAGCTTTCATTTGAGGTTAGGAGGTTCTGTCTATGTTACCTGGCTGTTGAGATCATACCTCTCAACTATACAAACTTTTGCAGAATGTCTAGATTTTTGCCTCATATTTTTGGTCTGTTTTTCATAAAATTGTGGTTTTCTGGCAAATTTGTGCAAATCATTAAATACTAAAGTTAGAAAATAATGACAGACATTTGAGTTTCAGACTTCATATCATTCAGAAAATTCATGCTAATGCAAAACCTGTTATTCTAGCAACTTTCTAAGTTTGTAAGGGCAATATTTAAACATTGCCCTTATTTTGGGCCTTTGACCCACTTTTATTTATGGCTTTGTCCAGATTTCAGTCTCTAAGAGGTTGAGAGGTATGGTTGAGATATTTAGAAAAATGTGAAAATTATATCTATATAAACTTATATCATAAAAACAACAGTTAATATATATTTACTTGGGTTCTCTATTACGCCGTTGCAGACGCAGGTTGTCAAATGCATCTTTGTCGAACAGTAAAGTGCGAAAAGGCAAAATAGCGAAGCGGCATTTCAACAAATTCTTTCCCTGGGAAACAATTTGTTTGGCCGCTTTCTCTATTTTGCCTTTTTGATACTGTAGTGCGATCTCGGAGTTGGTATATTTAAGTAGGGGGGTGTGAGGGGGTGCAGCCCCCACATCGGGGGTGTGGGGAGCGAAGCCCTCCATGTTAAGTAATGTTTTACTGTTTTTTGACATTGTAAGCTTTCATTACATGGGGTCGATTATCTGTCATTCGTTCTTCTGAGCATGCGATATGATTATATAGACACTTTACCTGCACTAGACAGAAGTCAAATATTAATACAGTTGAAAAAATATTTGTAGAACCAAAACCAAAAAACAAACGGAAAATAAGACTTCAGTGACCACTAGGAGACAATGATTTTAGCGCTTTCTTTCACAATTTAATGTCGTGAACTTCTTCAGAAAAAGAAGAGACTTCCCAAACTCTTCTTTTATATTACATAAAAGGAAGTGATGTCATCAATTGAACATTATAATCGTGAAACCATCTTTCTTTATATATAAAATAATTGATATATAAATTTAGACATTTAAATATATATATATATATGTTGTGTATTAACAACCTTAAAAATAAACTTATCGTAAAAACATGACATCATGGACTTTCATTGTGTATATATAAAAAAACAACAACTTCAAAAAAACAACAACATCAAAGAGACACATAGACTTGGTGTTAAATATTGTTTTTTCTATAATAATGTTATTCACTAGTCTTTGAATTTTGTTGAAAGCAAATACAATGAGAGTACAACAAGATCTAAACTGTTTTACACGAAAATGTATTTACGATAAGTTTATTTTTAAGATTAATACAGTCGAGTCTGACATTATGTAAGCTTTAAGATGAAATCTTTTAAAACCTTGTACATAGCATGGTTTTGGAATTATCGATGCAAATATGAACAAGCAATGTTTGATGACTAGAGGTGTCAGTAGCAGTCAACTGCAGATGCACCTGAAGGCATCACTCGTATGTAATGAGTTTAGTGCCTCAGCATATTTGGGTCTATATTTCTGCTTTGAATTGTGTGTGATGGGTGCAGTGTGTGTACTACCGACAACCTTACTTATATTAAGAGCACTTTTATGTGAGAGCTTTGCCTACAGTGACATTGTGTAAATACAACTCCCACATATCAGTTTGTTTAAGAATTAACTGATTGTCAGTAAACATGAAGCAATTTCTACATTGTTCAGGATGCCCATATCCACCAAAATGGTAATGGAGATAGTGAGAAAGCTCATATCCATGGCAACAGATCCTTTTTTACTGATATGTAAGTTTGAGTGGGAATATAAAGCAATGTCAGGAGTATCTAATTTGTGACTGGGGACAGTGCTTGTCACTGCAAACTAGTTGTCTTGTGTGCAACTAGATATTGGCAAAATTTCAGTTGTGCTTTTACAGGAAAAATTTCACTCAGGGTGTCTGTGTCTGTACAGGGCACTGCCAAACACTTGAGGGGAAACTAATACATAGACCCTGAAAATTAAGGATAAAGTATTTAGGCAGATATTCTGAAGTTAGAAACAAATCAAGCAGTACTTAATGAAAACAAAGAATTAGCTTGTCATGAATGATGAAAAGAGGGGAGTCGCATGAATGGCTACTGCATGGCTACTACTAGTGCTTTTCACACCACAGCTTCACTCTACTGGGATGCAATGCTCTTTTGCTTCTTTTCTCACTAGAAGTAAATCATTAGCACCAATCCCAAGATGAGTAGCAGGCCATAGCCTGTTTGGTGATCCACATTCTTGTCCCAGATGATGCAAGGATCTGTAGGCTTGTTGTAGCCTATTTCTGGTAGATGTCTTGAATAGCAGCCAGACCAATCAGGAAATTCCAGCACAGACACTCACTGCCCAACCAGAAAAGGTCAGGCATCAATGCACTCTGCTCCTTCTCTCAACAGGAGTAGAATATAAGCACACATTTCAAGATGTCATCTATGAAGCAGTTATTAGGCTTTCTAGTGATCAGCAGTCTCCAAGAAATAATGCCCTGTACTCATTCTGTCACAAGGACAAAACAAGGGACTAATCCCAAGATGACTACTAAGAAGCTCTCTAGCAACTGAGGGTCTTGCAATAGATGTTTAAAGGTAAGATGAAAAAAGGGTTAATATCCTAAGTAACTTTTGTATTCTGTTCTATGGAATACAGTGGGATGGCCCATAAATTTAAATAGCTGAAGGGGAGTGATTTCACAAAATGATAATTTTGTGCTTGCTCACAACAGCCAGTGAAAGGGGAGAGGGAAGAAAATATATGGTCAAATTAATATAAAGGATAGGCAACTAGAAAGACAGTTGTGTTACAACATCAACAGGGTGGAAGGGTGCTAAAAATTAAAAAAAAAAATTCTGTGTGACTCACAAGAGACACAGCACAAGAACACTTATGATGAAGTAGTACAGAGCATCACATATTGAAGCACAGGTCTTAATGTGAGTCAGGGAAATTTTTTTTAAATTTACCAGAACATGGGGTATTTGTCTCACATAAATATTTGGAGAGTAGTATACGGAGTGGCAGATGTTTGGATTTCACATTTCAGATGCACTATAGTTGGGACTGTCCACTAATAGTGTCTAGGAAAAGCCCATTTGATTTCAGGGGTTCCTATTATATGATGGAAGACGCAATCCTTCAAATGCGTCTTGATCGAACTTGAAAGCATGAAACAGCAAAATAGCAAAATGGCACATAAGTGATTTCTTTCCCTGGGAAAGAAATTGGTTGGCCGTCTCCTTTACTTTGCCATTTTCATCACTTTAGTGTAATCTTGGAGTTGGTATATTTAAGTAGGGGGTGTGGGGGTCACAGCCCCCTACATTGGGGGTGTGGGGCGTGAAGCCCCCACTTTATGTAATGTTTTGATGTTTTTTATTTATTTATTTATTTTTTGCCATTGTTTGAGTAAGTCTGCATGCATTTCACCATAACTAGGCATAGAAAGCACTCTTAATCCCCTAGGGATGATTTTATAGTGCAGACAAGCCTCCAGATGGAGGTGTTGCCATTGTTGTCTCTTTAACTTAAACAAATTATCTTCCAGTTCTCTTACAAGTTTCAAAAACTCAGGAAAGTCATTACTTACAGGTCCTTTCTCTTTAACAGTTTCCACAAAATTAAGTCCAACAAGTGGATTCTCAGGTAAGTTTATCACCTTACTCCATCTCTGCTGCAGGTTTCATAGGTTCATAGGTAGGTACTAGGCTATTGGCCCTAGGGCCTATATAAGCCTAGCCAAAAAGGTACCCTGACTTTCACCACCCAAAAAAATTATTTTCCTGTGCCCATGTCGAGCAAAGCCACAGAAGTGATCCCCGGGGTGAATGTCCTATTTCCCATCCAATCATCAAAATTTTTCTTGAAGAGTGCTAATGAGGAGCTTTGTTTGATATAGATAGGTAGTTTGTTCCAGAGTATGGGAAGTCTCTGGGACAGGACTCTATTCCTCCTGCATGTTCTGTTTATTGTGGTGATAAAGTTTAGGTCCCTAGAGCATGTAGCTCAGAGGGATTGGGATTTCTTTAAGTGGAGCATGTCCAACAGCTCTGGGTTTGACATAGCTTTGTATGTTAGGCAGAGATCACCTCTGAGTAGGCGATATGCGATGGAGTAAAGTTGGAGTTTTTTGAGACGGTCTGTGTAGGGCATCTGTTTAAGGCCAGTAATTCTCTTTGTGAGGTATTTCTACAGCCTTTCCAGTTGTTGTAGATGTCTTGTGAGGTACATACCAAAAGCGGCGTTGTATTCTATAATGGGTCTAATGAGTGACGAATAATAATGGGTCTAATGAGTGATGAATAGAGGGGGAACAATGACCTCTTTTTTCCTGGATGAGAAACCTTTTGAGATGAACTATTGTTCACCTGTGTCCCAAGGTCTCTTATCATACTTGCGGTGTTAAGTAGACTACTGCCTATGTGGTAGTTCATAGGTACAGAGTTTTTACCAAAGGGGATGACAATGCACTTTTTGGCATTGAGCTTGAGGCCATGGCTTTGACACCAGGCATCTGTCTCAGTGAGGCCCTTTTGTAGGATGTCCACATTATTAGGAGTTTCTATTATGGCTCTTAGTTTGCAATCATCAGCGAACTTTGTTAGCCAAAGACCTTCTGTGTTAGCTTGTACTTCAGAGAAGTAGATACCAAAGAGGAGAGGACCCAGGACTGAACCCTGTGGCGCTCCACTTGTCACTGGTCTGAAGTCATATTTGGAGTCTGCTACTTTCACAGTGCGGGTTCTGTCAGTGAGCCAGTGGGTAACCCATCTTGTGACATAGGGATTTATACCTAGTTTAGTGAGTTTATCTATAATTCCAGAGTGGGTCATGGTGTTGAAAGCCTTGATGAGATCTAGATAGGCTGTGTGAACCACCTTACACTCATCTACGACTTTGGTGACTGCTTCAAAAAAGTCTATCAGGTTTAGGAGACATGATCTGCCTTTTACAAACCCAAACTGGGTGGGGTCCAGAGTTTGGAGATTACCAATATCTTTGTTTATAAGTTCCATGATGATACGCAAGCAGTTATACAGCTAAACTATTAAAGAGTTTGTTGTTTACAGTAAAGGCTAGAGAAAGTTTAAGATTATATTAAGGAAAGAATTCAAGGATCAGTATATTCCTGATTAATAACTAATAATTACTAATCTAACACATAATGGATTAGATGTTTTATTGTGCATTGTAAATTCTGATACACATGTTTATTTTAAGGTTAAGGCATCAGGAAACTACATATAATATGTTATACTTATTTAACAGTCAATATAAAAAAATAACATAGGTTTGACAAATAATTTCAATATTAGTGAATTTGTGGGTAGGCATATGGAAACTGCCATTCTTGAAGATGGTAGTAACCAAAAAGAATTGGCAATGATTTAAAACTGACTGTAGCCAGTATATTATAACTGAGTCCAGATTATTTTACACTAAGGCACATGTCTGGATTTTCATAAGAAAGTTATTTTTTTTTAGAAATTACAGGAGGCTAGTTGGGATTACATTTTGAGGAGCAAAAAATATATTCAGATTTTTTTCCTGCTTGAATACTTTGACATGTTATTAGCAGTTGTCTAAACCTTTTGAAGGGGAATGTGAATAGTATTGGACTAATTAAGGGCAACAGGAGAAAATGGTTGGTTTACAACACAAAAGTACATTAAAGAAAATGATGGAAATTCATTAAAAACATTAGACAAAAAGTAATAAGACTACTTGCAGAATTCAGTATAATGCATCAGATAAAGTTAGATGTGGCATAAATAATATTTGTATCTCTGTGCATTCAGGGATGGTTACTTAGGAAGTGTGAACACAAAGACACTGGAACACAGATATTATGTAATATGTTTTACTGGACCAACATAAGTTTTGCAATTACTCGAGCATTCTACCTGGCATGAGCCCCTTTCAGGAATTATTGAGAAATGGGTAGAATCCCACTGAGCTGTAATACAACTAAAGCAAATACAAGAAAGGCTCAGCTAAACTACAATCTTCACTGCGTAATAGCTAAAACCTACTGAAGTGAAGACCCATGGGATATCCACTACATGAGGTTTAAGATATTACACAGTTGAAAGCTCTAGCTTTAATGGATCTTTTTTATAGCTTTTACTAAATGGTTTGCCTGTGTGACTTTTGTACCTTTTGATTTGGAATGATACATCTAATCAATTTGCAGGTAGAACAGGATTGCCATCTAAGCCCACCTGGCAGATCTATGTCATAATTTAATAAAATTATAAAGTGAATCAAGGGTAATGGCTGTAAATGATATAAAAGAACACGCATCAGTGTAAGGCTGCCAAGAGGGAGTCTATAGTAGCAAAGCTTGATTTTCAGCCATTGTGCTATGTGGGCAGCACAGTGGTGCAGTGGTTAATGTTGTCGGCTCACAGCAAAAGGTTCTCCAGTTCTATTCTTGGCTGGGGTGCCTTCTGTGTGGAGTCTGCATGTCTTCCCTGTGTTCACATGGGTTTCTCTGGGTACTCCGGTTTCCTCCCACATTGGAAAGACTTGCATCTGTGGCATTTCTCCAATGGCCTTGGCTGAATATAAGCTCTGTCCTAATTGAACTTTCCCGGTCAACAAATGTTAAATAAAGTGAACTTATAAAAGAAAATTCCATCTAGAAATGAATGGGGGAATCTGTACCCAATCCAGCTGAAAACAAATTACTGTTTCAGTCTAGCCCTATTCTAACCCACACACCTACAGAAAGCTTTTACTCAGACTATAAATCACAGCTGTCATGCAGTGTGCAACAGGAGGAAGAGAGAAACAGGTATCAGTAGCTCTAAGATACCTTTATGCATGCAGTTCACGAGCCATATCAATTCATTGTAACATGGTGTAATTAGAGGAAGCTCAGCTGCAGAACAATGTTAGCTTCACCAAGATATCTTCAACAAAAAATAATACAATCAGTGTTGTTACAGTCAAAATATAAAGCCCGTGTAGCAAAGTGCATACAAATGGATCCCCAGTGTTTTAATGTGTAATACTTGAGTGCACATATTGTTAGGACCATATAAAGCTCCCAAAAGTTATTTCTGACAACAAGGTACAGTAAATCTTTTAAAATTGATGCACTGTTTAAAGTGTAGCATTCCTGTGTATACAATTAGGAGCTTTTGATTTCATAAAGTGTATTTGTAACAAGCCCTGTTCCACTTTCAACACACAGTGAACAACATTCCCTACATTTGATTTGAGGTAGACATGTTTTAATGTATAAGAACATTGACCAGACAGACAGATGCTGTTGTAAAAACTGAACACTTATGTGACAACAGATAATGTTTCATTAGTGAATGTCCCTCAGAAGTAATCCAAGTTGCATGTCTATCAATTTCTGTAAACAAATCAGACGTTTGTGAGCTGTAATAGTACATTCAGCCATCCTTACCAAATACAGCCTTGTTTGTTTCTTGAATTGAAATACTAATGGACTAGAGTATTGTTAATTACACAAAACTAGTGACTGGATCAAAAAAATATAGTCTGTCAGCAGGGACATTATTTCAGCCCACTTCAGTTTGCCCTTAGAATGTAAACATATCTTTTGGGTCGTTATTAGTCGTTATTAGTCACAGATCAAGCTGCCAAAAATGCATAAATATTTCATTCAAAATCTAGAAAATTAGTTCATACGTCTCATTTATATAATCTTTTACATAAAACTATATGACAGACAAGTTAACTTTGTTTTTTATGGAATCTAACGTTCATTGCCAGACTATGTACCTCAGCATGTAAAACATACATTCTTCCATGTTGTCCGTGCATTACTCTTCGCTTTATTTTCCAACAATTTTATGGCACACAGTAATAAAAGATTGGTGCACCACCCACCTTGTTTCCAGTACTAACCTATTTGCTCTATTGCTCATTTAACCTGGCGGGCTTTCCTTGTCATAACTGATTGTTAGATGGAATGTTCCCCCAGTAAAGAATTACATAAATGGTGCACAAGTTTATGCCACAGGGAGAATAAGACGTGGTAAGTTCACTGACTGGAAGGTCAGCAGCCACTGATGTTCTGCTTCTCCTTCTCCATGCATGAGGCATGCAACATCTCTGAGTGATACATGCCCACTTGTATCAACAGTCATTCCTCTACATCTGTGTATGCTCTATGCTCTGCCTCAAGTCTTACTACATTGCCAGCTACCACTAGGAGACTAACTAGCAGCACTCAATCCTACCTTATATATAAGCAGTGGTGCAGAGCACTGCAGCTCTGAGCTATTGATGAGCTGATTCAAGTAGCCCTGGCTAAAGGGTTTGATTCTGTCCACCTCCATTTACCTGCTCTGCAGCTATAAGCAAGTCACTTAACTAGACAGTGCTACTGGATTGCTCCTGAAAAGGGACCCACCTGTTTAATAGATGTTCAAAATTACAATAAAACAACTTAACCACTTAATTATTCTTCTGCCTCTATACTAAGGTTGATGTAGAAGATGATTCCAGTTCTCCAGTGACAAATTTAACCCACCTTCTGCATGAGTTAACTTCTCCGGTCTCACAGTTTTTGATATGGTAATAAAGTGCGGCTGTCAAACTTTCCAGACTACAAAATGAAAAGAACAGGCTTCCACTGTAATAAGAATGAAATAAAAAGAACTCCCTTTGCTTTTATACTGTTTGTAACTCCTAGGTTTCTCACTCAATAGCTACAAAATTCATATAAATACCTTACTGAACATCTGGTATCACTCTTTTTACCAGAACTATGAACTAAACAGACATTACATTGTAGGTGTTTTTTTATCCTTGGTATGTTTTAGTTTTGTTTTTAATTTTTGTGACAACATTTTAAAATTGTATTTTTTTTTTTTGCTCTAGCATCTGGTATGTAACATTATACCATAAACAACTACTGTTGTAAAGTTTGCAATCATCTTAGAGGTTGTATACAAAACCACATCTGTTAATGAAATGAAACCAATCCAAACACACAGCAACACGAAATATAAAAAAAATACACTCAGGAGCACTCCTGAGTGCATTTTTTGAATGAAATGAAACCACAAGAAGGCAATGGTGAAAATGGTGAATGGAGTTTTAAGTTCTTTTTTGAATCACAGCAGTGTATTTTTAAAATTGGGACAAAAAGTGACAACAGAAAATTAATTACTGTTGCATTCATGTCATCCATAAGACAAAAACTGAACTGAATAGTTAAACAAAGGCAGTGATCTGACTCCAAAATATCTTAATTGAGCCTCTCTGAAGTCTTTGGTGTAATTAATGGGGTAATGTACCAGATAGTATTCATGTGTGATATGCAATGGAATACTAATTTTGACAAGGCAGATTTTATCCAATGAATAATGCAGTGTGACTTGGGTTTGCTAACATGCTGGTTATATGTACACATACAAAAGTGGGAATTCCAGAAATTTTTGCACTACTATATTCCAAAGCTTTTGGATTAATTAAAGGGATAATATAATAAGCAGTGCTCATGTGTGATACACACATGAATTATGATACTAATAAGACATTAATGCTTTGTATGTTGAGTTATGCGCGCACACACACACACACACACACACACACACACACACACACACACACACACACACACACACACACACACACACACACAGATAATGCTTACATCTATCATTTTATCTATCTATCTATCTGTCTATCTATCTATCTATCTATCTGTCAGTCTATCTGTCTATCAGTCTGTCTATCTCTATTTATCTTGTTTAGTCAAATGTATGTTTGGTTGGGTGGATTAGATTGCCAAATGTTTAGATAGTCAAATGTCCAAAATCTTGAAGGTATATTTCGTTGAGACAGGTAAGTGGGGCTTGGAGAAGGCTGAGATTGTTTGTGTATGTGTTTGGATGTCAGGGTTAGGGTGTTGGTTAAGTAAGGGGATAAATGTAGTGTTGGATGTGTGTATTTGTGCATGTTTGTGTATCTGAGTATGTGTTATGTATCAGTAGTGCTACAGGAAAGTTTTAAAGGTAATGTGTAGAGTTAGTGTTAAGGACATGGCACAGTTAGGGTTAGTGTTGGCACACATTAATAAGGTGGGCAGGGGGAGAAAACATGCTCAAATTGAACATCACAGTGATTCACTTTTCTATACTGCCACATAGATATCCAACTAATTATATACAGAACTAGTATGTGGCATAGTGTCATGGACAGTTGCAGGTGGCAAGCAACTTTCTGTGCAAAGAACATAACATAACTACAGACACATACATGAAAAAATATGCATCGGTATCTACAAGAGGTACCCACACCAAGCATTACAATAGAACCTTCCTCCCATCTTATAGTACAGAAACCCTCCCCAGCTCATAAATGCTAAATAATGCAATATTTTTACATTTAGCAAATAAATTGTCTACCTACCTTATAGTATAGACAACAGCCTTTCCAAAATCAGGATGTTGTGAGAGACCTTGGGTAACTGGTCATCATCCTTTGATCATCATGTTGAAATAATGGTCAAGAAATCCTTCTGTTTGGCCACAGCTGATCACAAAGAGTACTTCCTCTAGGTCCAAAGAAGTCCTGATCCCTGTATATTCTGCACTGATCATGCCCTTTATAGAATACAATGACCCCTTTGGGATGTATACATTAAGCAATTATAGAGACCCCAAAGGTTCCTGACAAAAGAAGATATGGGACTAAAAGACCAGAGCTATTAAGAGAGGCTGGAGGCCTTGTGTCTGTATTCAGTGTCCTGCAGGCTCCTTAGGGAATGATCTGTGCCTTTCTTCCATTATTAGGGATACAGCAGTCCAAGATCTCTTATATATCTACAAATTAAACAGTCATGTGAACACTAGAACCAGAGATCTAAACCTGAATCAGCAAATAAACAAATCATGGTGAAGAGACAGATTTGTCACACAATGACTAGTCCTTCTCTGGAGCAAACTTACTCATCAAATCGAGCAATGTGAGACACTATCTTCCTTTAAGTAGGAATTAGACAGTTGGATGGTTGCTCATAAATTCACCCAGGGTGTGATTGTTCTATTGCTCATGGAAAAAGGAGGTAAGGTCTAAGGGTGAATACAGGCAAGCCATAAATGGTAAACATGATCCAGCTGATTTGTACATTCCATGATTATATGATTCTATGAAGTTAGTCATCTTCTTTAAATAGCCTCCAAAGAAAGCCTCACAAATGTAGATACGAACACAATATACGGGTTGTATCTTCTATGCAAAAGTGTTTCTCAAGATCAGCACATCATGAGCATTATAGTCATGTACATTTACAACACAGACCTAGAATGCTATACAGTCTAGCAGATGTGATATACTAGATATGTAGACAGCCCTTAGTATCAGGCAAATATACTATGTTTCAGAATACTACAGACTTGCATGGCATATTTGCACCATATTTAGCTCTCTAATGTCATAACTAACTTATAGGTCTCATTGGCAAGCAGTGCTTCATAATTTTAATTGTCTCAAAATGTGTACCATGCCAGGTACTGATACCACACAGTGCCACTATTCACAAACACTTGCTGATCCAATAGTCTGTGTCAAAGTCTGCAAGGTTTCCAGAACAAGCCAGCTACAATAATGTAGAAGGATGAAGTCCTGATAATGACCCAGATCTGAATTTGTTTATACAGTCCAGGTAATCATAGCCTAGGACCTGGCAGTAGAAAGGAATCATGAGCCTATGCCTCTTCATCTCTATTTGATGAAAGAGATGATGACAAAATATTGGAGTGAAGGAGGTGGTCCTTGTGTTCCTGGGCCATGGTCAAATCCAGAACCATCAAATGGCATCTTGACTAGGTGAATGGTCAGGCCATGAGAGGGTATTATCACTTTTGGAGTTGAGGATATGGACACATGTAAAGAGAAGTGATACCTAGTAGCTCACAGCTGCCTTCTGAATAATGCCAGTACAGATGGTTAGGGCCTCCTAGCACTGTTTCAAGCCATCTTATATGAATGTCACTGATAGCTCCCAGGCTCACTCTCCTCATGCACCCAACTGGTGACGCCAACATAGGGGGTTAATCATCCAAGTTACACTGAATAACATGCTATGTTTAGAGGAGACACACACCCACAAAATTCAACCCAACCTATGACCCGATCGATTTGTAAAAAAAAAAAAAATAGTCTTGCAGATGAATAGGCATAAGATACAGGACTTATCATAAGAGATAGTATAATTACAGAAACTTGGACTTTGAAGGTTTTTCTAGAATACGACATAGAGTACTGTCATGGGTGGATAAAGCTCTTGTCTATTACTATAGGGTGAACAGTATGAGGACATGTGTGGACAGCATTGAACAGTCTACTATGTAAAGCAATGTACAATAACAAGTCAGTAGTAGTTCACACTTGCTGGTATTGTGATGGATTGCAGAACAATACCAATTTACTCAAATAGCACTCCTAAAAGAACCAGAAGCTATATAATCTCTATCACATACTGTTATAAAAAGCATGCCTCTCAACCTGCGGGCTCTGAAAGTCTGGAAAAGGCTGTCAAAATGTAGACCCGTTTGGCCAAAAATCGGGACATATAATTATTATATAATGTCATGCTAATGTTATGATAATTAGCATACAATTGCATACCAGACCCCAAATCTGACTCAAGATGCTCGATCGACCTATCTGGACCTCTTCAAATCTATCAAGATTCAACCCTTTACCCTGATCCTGGGTGAATTTAACTACCCAAACATAGATTGGAATAACTACTCATGCCAGAACATAAATGCCCAGAGATTCCTCGATTTTGTCAATGCAGTGCCTTGGAACAGCTAGTCTATACCCCCATAAGAGGTGATAATATCTTGGACTTGGTATTAACCAACATGAGTAACCACTGCAGCATCCCTGCAGTATCATTCTCCTTGGTAAGATCCAACCACAAAGCAGTCACTTTCAAAGTCACCATCTCCCTCAACCCCCCCTCTAGCTAGGGTCAAACAAAAAAACTTTTCCAAAACTGATTACAGCCTCCTGAGGGATGGTATAAACAGCTTCACAGCCTCATTCCCCTCTCTAGGAACTGGCACCAGTATTCAAAACTACACCAAAGTACTACACGAGCATTTAGATGCATGGAATCAGGAATACCCAACAGGACTAAATCATCCTCCGCAAGGAAGAATAAACCTGCCTGGTGGACACCTGCAATAAATAATCTCTTTAACAAAAGGAAAAAATTGTTGCCCAGGACTGATAAGGAGCAGGTGCCCAACTGGAATTAATCTCTCCTTACCCTGAACAAGCAAATAAGAGCACTAGTGAAACCTTCCAAACCAAACTTTGAGTCCAAATTGGCCACATCTACTAGACACAATCATAAGGAGGCCTTCTTCACATATGTCTGCAAACTCAAAGGAAGCACCTGGATCTATTCAGAACTGGTTGTCAAGGACACCACATATACAAATGCCATATATATAGCAAACATACTGGCTGACAGATTCAGTGAAAATTTCACCCCTCTGTCCCCCCATCAGTAAATCAGGACATTCCCAGTGCCTGCCCCCTTCCCCTTAAATCTAGGGATCAGGTCATCATTGCTGTCTCAAAGGCAAAAAATACTGCCTTCATTGGATCCGATAACATCACAGACTGCATCCTACATGAACTCAAGCAGGAACTTGCAGCACCATTAGGTGGCGTATTCAACCAAAGCCTGAGTACTGGCTTCATCCCAGCTGAGTGGAGGACAGCCACTGTCATCCCTTTGCACAAAGGTGGAGCGTCTACCAATCTGGGAAATTATAGGCCCATCAGCCTGACTAGCCTGATCTGCGAGGCCATGGAACAGATTATCATGGACCTTATCAACAAGCACATTGGCAACCTCCAAACACTCGATCCCACACAGTTTTGCTTCTTCTAGGGAAGATCATGTCTGTTAAATTTGGTCGACTTCTTTGAGGCAGTCACCAAAGCCATGGACGAGGGGAAGATGGTGCACATCTCCTACCTTGACCTGGCCAGAGCCTTTGACACTATTTCCCACTCAGGCATAATAGATAAACTCTCTCAACTAGGCATCAATCCATATGTTACAAGATGGGTAGCTGACTGGATCACTGATAGAACCCACCTAGTCAAAATAGGGGAAGCCACCTCAAACAGAAGACCTGTAATGAGCAGTGTACCCCAGGGTGCGGTCTTGGGGCCTCTGTTATTTGGGATATATTTTTTTGAGGTGTAGGCCAAAACCAGTGGACTATGGCTGACCAAGTTTGCAGATGACTGCAAGCTGGGTGCTGTCATCAATTCTCCTAATGATGTTGACATCCTCCAAGAGGGTCTCACCCAAACAAATGACTAGTGCCAAAAACATGCCCTCAAGCTGAATACCAAAAAATGCAACATCATTCCCTTTGGGGAGAGTGATGTCCCCACAGATTATCACATTAAAAAAACTTCCTAAGTACCCAATCAGTCGTGAGGGATTTGGGCACCCTGGTTGATAGCAATCTGACTTTTGACCACCATGTTGCTTCCATTATATGGAAAGCTTTCTACATGGCCCACCTCATAAGTAAGGGTATCTCATCCAGGGAAAAAGGAGGTCATAAAATCCCCATATTCTTCCCTTATAAGGCCCATTATTGAGTACAACGTCCCGTTCAGCATGCACCTTGCAAAGCACATGCAGCAACTGGAGAGACCACAGAGATTCCTCACCAGGAGAATCCAGGGCATCAAAAAGCTACCCTACACAGATAGACTAAAAGCCCTGTCCCTCTAATCAGTTTCATGCAGACTCCTCAATTGTGACCTCTGTCTAGCATACATGGCAATCTTGGATCCCGCCTTGATGGGACTGCTGCATATCCGCAAGTCAAGCTCCACTCGAGTAACCTGCATGCTCGTGCTCAACCTGTTCTGTGACCTCAATAAGACTTGTTGATGGGACAGATTTATATCCCAGAGACTCCCCTATCTGTGGAATAGACTCCCTCTCCACATCAAGCAGAGTACCTCATTACCCCTTTTTAAGTGCAACCTGGATAACTGTATGGGAAACAGAAAACACATTTCTGGGATTTAACCCGTGTCCCTGCTGGACAGGGGCATCAGGTGCTGACTTGTCTAAACATGGGCTAAACTCTTGGCTAGGATTATAAGGGCCTCAGGCCAGTAGACTAGTAACTTCCTATGATCCTATGCCTACTTTTGTAACTCTTCCCACTTCCAGTAGGACCCTGGGATACTACTGCCCAAAGAGACTAGCTCAAAGCTCTTAGTCTCTTAACTCTAGAATCAGGGCAAAGCCAAAAATAAATATTGCTTCTATATATTTAGAAAGTTACTTGAATAACACATTTGGCATCAGTGTGCATCTTCTGAAGAATATGAAATCTGAAACTGTGAAATCTACAACACTTTACAAGAAAAGCACAAATCCTATGAGAAGCAGACCAAAATATGAAGCAAAATCCAGGATAATTAGGCATCACAGTTGCGAGTGAATGGCACAATTTGTTATTGATTCAGCCAGTAGGCAGTGCAAGCAGGGTCTATATTATATGCACAAAAGTTCATATAATCGATCGCTCTAATGAGCGAAAATCCCGGAAATCAAGATGCATGCTGTTAGATCGCAGTACAGTGAAGATTGGAGTATTTGCCCTTTCCTCACTGTAGTGCGATCTTGGAGTTGGAATATATATTTAGCGGGGGGTGTGGGGGGTGCAGCCCCCCACAATATCATTTTCAATTTCCGGGACTTTCGCTCATTAGAGCGATCGATTATATGATCTTTCGTTCATATAATATAGACCTGTGCAAGCAGTACAATGTCCCCGACACTCACAACTACACAGAAACAAACCTTCAACACCAAACATTATCCAACAAAATCTGCACTCTGCAGAATCTTCCACTCACATAAAGAGCTTGCCTGCAGTGAAGAGTTTATACATGATTACTTGCAAATTTCCGTGTTCCCTCATATATCCTTGGTTATGGCTAGACATGAACAGAGAGCTGTTTGAACTATCAACTTCAGTAGTTCAGTTACAGATGATGACACAGTGCAGAACAGCATTTAGTCAGCACATTAAAAAAAAAAAAAGCTTCCACTTTTGGTAGTATGATCACCTTTTGTACCTGCTCACACTTACCTGCTTAAGCAGGAGTTATGTTTTTCCTTCACTCAACTTTTTGCTTGCATGTTTCTTGCTCATGACTCTATGCTTAAAAAAACACACACATAACAGAACTCCTTCCTTTCTCCATTCTATTTTCACTGTTTAGACCCAAGTGTCAGCAAAAGCTAGAAACTCATTTGAGGACTCTTGTGAGCCCTGTTCTTTTTTTTTTTGATTAAACAAAACCTCCTCCCTCTTGTATTATGCGTATCTCAGCTGCTGGCAATCAAATGTGGTTGTAGCTAGCAGTAGGATAAAAATCACAGCAAGTCACAGGCAGTAAAGGTCAAACTGTTTTTTTGAAAAATCATGATTTAAAAGTGGCAAAAATGGGACATTTGAGAGGTATGATGATAGCCTTTGTCATGCTGGTAAAATGTAGCAATAGCATTCACAGTTGTGGTTAATGTATTACCTGAATACATATGTGGACTTATTGCATACTTGCAGAAAAGTCTATATAATCACATAACACAAAGTTTATGCAGTAGTGCCAAGCACAGGTAATACAAAATATGTTCAACATGCATTATTTATCAGAGTAGCAACCACATGTACATTGAACGTTATAGCATTGTACTGCATTCTAGGCAGAAGCATACTGTTTTTATCTTTTGGTTGTGGCAACATCTTTGTACAGTTAATGGAGGTGTGCATTTGTTTCAGATTAAGGTTAAACGGATTTTGTGCTGTCATATTGCTCCGCTTTCCTCCCACATTCCAAAGATGTGTGCAGTAGGTGGATTGGACACTCTAAATTGACCATAAGTGTTAATGTGCATGCAATTGTATGTTATGGAAGAACAGCTGTGGAAGGGCTAGCCACCGGGCAGTGTGAAACTTGGCTTAAGATGATTGTCACTGTTGAGGTGATTCTCTGACCTCATGTGCAAAAATGGGAAAGAGGTTATGGATGGATGGATATTATTGTACTATTTCTAATGTACTAATTCTCATCATCACCAATCTGGATATTCTTGTAGCATTTCTAATGTACTAATTCATCATCTTCATCAACATCATCATGATCATCAGTCCCCCTTTTTTTCTCATTTTCTACATGGGGTTGGGGCATTGTGTCCAATGTCACCATCTCTTGATTCAGTTCCACTCTCCTACCTTCAACAACAATTATACCTGACTACTGCAGACCTTCTCTCGCATAATCCAGCCAACTTTTTCCTGGCTGCTCTCATTTCCTTTTGCCTTCTTCCTGTCTGTCCCAATTCTTCTTCACAAGATTGTCTTTAGCTTTTCCTGCAGCATACCTCTCAACTGCCCAGATTTTCTCAGAATGACCAGATATTTGCCTCATTATTTTTTTACCTGTTTCTCATAAAGTTGTAGTTTTCTGGCAAATCCCTGACAAATCATTGAGGACTGAAGTTTGAAAATAATGACAGACATTTGAGTTTTAGACTTCATATCCTTCGGAAAATTCATGCTAATGCAAAACTTCTTAGTCTGGCAACTTTCTGAACTTGTAAAAGAACCATATTTAAAAAGTGTCCCTATTTTGGACCTTCGTCCTCCCATTATTTGTGGCTTTGTCCCAATTTCTTGCTCTAAGAAGATGAGAGGTATGTCCTGCACATGTGTCCAAACCAACATAATCTGTTCTCTTTGAGCTTGTCTGCCATTTGGAGCTACTTTAACTTCTGATCTGATGTCCTCCTTTCTTCATATCTCCCACAGTGGCATCCTACCACTCATCTCACTCACTTCATTTAAATCACCTCTAGCTTCCTCAATTGCTCTGCCCCTTACTGTCCAGATTTCTGTATCATACTGTTTTTTACACCTTATCTTCAGCTTCTTTTGTGTTCTTCTGTCATATACTATCCCTGACACTGTGTGCCATTTAGCTGCAGCCCCACTGATTTTAGCTTTGACCTTATCATTCAGACTTCCCTTCTTCTCAACCACCCCTCCAAGATACTTGAAGCTGTTAACCTGTTGCACTGCTTTCCCTTCTATCTCAATTTTCAACTTTTTCTGATTCCCCCCTATTTGCTGCCATTACAACTGTCTTAACTGTACTCATTTTCATCCCATGATCCTTCAGTTTTGCATTTCATTCCTCTGTCATTTGCTAAAGTTCTTGCTCAGAGTCTGCTTGTAATGCCACATTGTCTGCATACAGCAACTTTGTTGATCTGCTCACTCCTGCCTGTTTGCTAATGCAGTCCATCACCACTATGAACAACAGTGGGCTCTGAACAGGATCCTGATGCTTCCTCACTCCTACTGGAAACCCCTCTGTGACACCGAACACTGTTCATACTTGAGTCACTGAGTCCTCGTACATAGCTTACACTAATATTACCAATGTCGCTGGGACCTTGAACCTTTGCAGTACTGCCCAAATCAGCTTTCTTGGGATCTTATCATATGCTTTCTACAAGTCTAGGAATGCCCAACTGGACTCTTTCCTCATCTCTAGCTTCTTCTCAACTATCTGGCTCATTGCAAACATTGGGCCAGTTGTTCTGCATTCTAATCTGAATCTGAACTGCTCATCTCATCTTACTTTCTTTACTCTTCATATTTGTTTATCTTTCACCCTTTCCAGAACATTCATGCAGTGTGAGAGGAGTTTGATACCTCTGTACTGTCCACAGTTGTGAATGTCCCCTTTGTTCTTGAACACTGGCACTGGTATGCTTATTCTCCAGTCATCTGGGATACGCCTTTCTCTCCATACTGCTATGAGTACCCTCAGGAGCCATTTCTCCCCTGTATCACCCAACATCTTTATTATATCTGCTTTGACGTCATCTGAGCCTGCTGCTTTCCTTGACTTCATTTTCCTCAGTGCTGTTCTTCTTCTAGGATGGGCTCCTCCTCTTCTTTCACTGTAGACTGTGTCTGAGGCAGTACGACTTCTGAGGCATTTTCTTCATTCAGAAGCTGCTGGAAGTCATCCTTCCATCTGATGTTGATGTCCTATGGAATGGTGAGCAGGTTATTGCTGGCAGCCCTTATGAAGGGTATCTGACTATCTTCTTTATCTCTCTGTCTTTGCCTAGCAACCTGATAGAGTTTCTTTGCGCCATTAACTGACTCACTTTCCAGAAACTGGTAGAATGCCTCTGCTGCCTTGTTCATTGCCATTGCAACTCCTGTCTTAGCCTCTTTGTTAGCCAACCAGTATTCCTTCCTAGCCTTGTGTGTCTTTTCTATCTCACACTTCTTCCTGCACTCTTTCTTTCCTTTGATGACTTCCTGGACTTCCGCATTCCACCACCACCTTTCCTTATGTACCTTGCCTACATATCTGGCTCAGACGCATATCTGTTCTATAGTCCTCACATATCCTATTTTGAGGTGCTGCCATTCTTGTCCGTCGCCTTTTTCCGCTTCTTCTTGAGGTGATAGTTTGCTAACTAATTCCTTGAATTCCAGTGCTTTCTCTCCAATAACCTTCCAGAGCTTCAGCGTAGTCTCTGTTGACCTTATTACCTTCTCTGACTGCTGCTTGCAGCTGATTGTGGCACTCAGTGGTTTATGCTGTGGGCTGTTTGTTTCACCAGGGATGACTTTGCAGTCACTGATTCTACCCCAGTGCTATGTTGGGCACTCTTGTATGTGATCTTATGACTATCTCTCTTGCCAAGCCATGTGTTGGCCACTATCAAGCCATTTGCCAGACAGAAGTGTAGAATGGCCTCTCCTTCTTTATTTCTTTATTTCTATTTTTATTTGTTGATTGAGATGGAAAGTCTGACAGGGTAAGAACACATTTTCACCAGAGGCACCACAGAATAAAAATATAGTAGATCAATATTACTTAGAATAAAATGTACAATGGTAAGAGAAGACTATAGACATCAGACACATCTATAGAAAATATACAAGAAAATGCATTTTAGATAAAATGAAGTAAAATATATATATATATGTGTGTGTGTGTGTGTGTGTGTGTATATATATATATATATATATATATATATATATATATACATATATACATATATATAAATATATATATATATATATATATATACATACATACATACATACTGTTGTTGGTGTTGCAGTTTTTGCATCTAAACAGCTATGAGTAGATTACTTTACGTGACCCTAATTGGAGCTTAAGGATAAATATGCATTAAACCATTAAAATATTACAGGCAGAATTATATTTTTCTTGCTGTGGACGATAGTGTCTTTAGATTAAAGTATTATCAGATATGTATTAGCTCAGACCATGCTCTGGTAAGTTTGCCACTATGTCAAGATAATGGTCTGAAAATTAAAATATGATCCCTCACTACTGCATTGCACAGGGATAACATCTGTCAAGGGCTACTACAAATTTTGAAAGTAGACGAGTACTTGCACTGAGAACAAACAATTGAACCCCGCCTTACATGGGACCTACTTAAATGCAAGCTGAATAATTATTTTATACAGAATGTTACAGCACAGACAAGGTCATGGAATGCAAGGTAGGATAACACTTTTAGAAAGACCACATAAGCTGGAGCCACAGCACATGAGAGGAGATATTGACAACTGGCAAGAAATGAAAGGATTTGCTAGACTTGTAAATAAAAGGGAAATAAGATTACCAATAAAACGTAATTTGAATGCAGGCATCAGTCATTTGGTGGTGCATAGGCTAACCTAGCAGGCAGCAAGTACACTTAGAAAGATTATAAATTCCTGGCCAGATCAAGGAATCACAGTCAAGGCATTTTCCACTCAGGGTATTGCTATTATTTTTATAGATTATTTTGTAACCTATGCTCTGTTAAAAGAAGGTTTGGAACAACAGTCAGAAAAGACAAGGAATTTAAAACGACTCCTCCCGCATCTTCTTACTGCTAAAATGATGTGCTATAGCCATTAATGTTTTAATACCTAGATATAAAAAGATATTGTCACTCTTTCTATTTATCCTTTGTTGACTGGTATAGTTCCAGTAGGCTAGTAGCTTATTTTCAGGGGGAACCTGAAGTGATATTTATACTACTAGGGGAACTTTGACCAGGAGTATGCAGAACGTCTCCTACTCATAACTGTTGTGAGTAAGACCCATTTTGCTGGAGCAATTCTTATTTCCATTCCATGCATAGAAGCAGCCTGGAGAAACAGGGAGACAGATGACGAGAGAAGGAGATAATGGAGTGGTGAGAGAAATGGAGAAGAAAGCAAATATTGAGACCAGCGAATGTATGCAGAATTCCAAGGAGATGTTTCAAAGAAATCTGTTTGATGGAGATGAGTCAACAAGTGATGGATTTATAATTATAACCCTCCAGTCAGGAGGGTTGTGGCATGATTTGCTTAAAGAAATAGTGATGCAGAATGAGAAAGACAATGAAAGAGATGTTTCCTTGGTGGGGGGAGGGGCATTAAGGAGAAAGTACAAGAGGAGGATGCAGAGAAAATCTTGAAGAATAGCTGTGAGATAGAAAAGAAAACATAAAATAAAGGTAAAAAAGTAAAAGAAGACAAAAGTGGAGTAGCAGAAAAGAACACAGGAGAAAATGGAAAAAAACAGATGTACATGGTAAGGTTTCAAGGTAAACAAGACAAAGAAATAGAAAAGTATGAAGTGTGTTATAATTTAATAGTTCATTTGGGTGTAAAAGTACATGAGGTAAGATAATTTATTCTTAGTAATAGACAGTTTGTGACATTATATTTCAGACTGTTTTTCAATGGACATTTTCTTGGAGAATATGAAACAAAGAAAGACTGCAACCAATCAAATCTTTATGTGATAAAAGCATTTAACAGGATACAAAAAAAAAAAAAGAAAATTAATGTACAATTTTGAACACAAGTGGAAAGTGAGACTTTGAAGGAACATTTGAAAACTTTATGTAAAGAAGTACTGGACATTGCAAAGGTTTATGACAAAAGGGGGTTATGGACTATTGGATGAGATTGTAATATGGTGTTAACATAGAATGATAAAAATATATACATATAACAAGTAGTGATAAATATGAATATTATAATGACAGGAGACTTAGTGCATAAAAAGAAAGGAAATGATATAACAAAATGTTAGAAGTTATAAGATGTGGTAAAGTTAAAACTTTGGGACAAAGAACTGTATAGGAGTGTTGTAAAATACTGGGGACAACCCAAAACATGTTTTTATTCTGTGTGTGTGTGTGTGTGTGTGTGTGTGTGTGTGTGTGTGTGTGTGTGTGTGTGTGTGTGTAAAAGAAAAACATTTGATAAGTAACTGTGATAAAAGAAAATGTTATATTTGTGGGGAAATGGGACCTGATGCAAAAAATGTAAACTGAAATGTTATAAATACAAAACTGGACACTTATGGATGGATTGCAACAATGAAAATAACAGTAAGAAGAAAGAAAAAGAAAGAGAAGAAAAAGAATAAATAGAAATTTTAGAAATAGTAGAATTAGAAGAAAAATTAGATAAAAATAATAAAGAGTACATAGAAGAAAACTCTTAAATAAGTGATGAAGATGCTATGAATTGTGAGGTAGTAAAAGAGAAAAAAGAGGTCAATTGGTAAAAAGGTAAACACAGAAAAAGAAAATGTAAAGAGATAAGTACAAAAGAAAAAAGAAAGGAAATGTATGAAAAAGGATATATACAGCTAATGATTTGGAGTTGGTACAATGGTTAAGGTGACTCACAGACACAAGGTACAATGTTTTGATTCTCACCTTTGGGAAGGAATTTGGCGATACTTAGAATGGCCTATTAAGAAAGCCACCCTAGTAATTAGCTATGAACTTATGAAACCATGAATATAAGGAAAAGGGAAAATGAAAATTTTAGAGTACTTTCTGTAAATGTGAATAGTATTAAGAATATAATAAGAAAAATAGGAATTTTTAAGTGGTGTAATACATGTAGATGTAATTATATTAGAAGACACAATATTTTTAACAAATGAAGAAAGACTGTAAACAGAGAAAACTATAGGGAGGAAAGATTATCTGGAATTTGGGAAATGAGAGATGTTCTGGAATAGTGGTATTCTTTAGGAATACAATATATTAACTATAACTTTAGCAAGAAATGGGAAGAATTACCACTGTATATTTAAAATGGAAAGAACAAGTATATAGAATTATAATATTATGTGTTTAGACTAATTATAAAGAAAGGGAAATCTTATTTCATCAGAGTTCAGACTATGTAGTGATGAATATGAATATTATAATGACAGGAGACTGTGCATAAAAAGAAAAGAAATTATATAAGAAAATGTTGGAAGTTATGAGATGTGGTAATTTAAAACTTTGGGACAAATACCTGAAATAGATTATTTTAAACTATCCAAAGGTTCAGTTATAGGAGAAGGGGAGGTCGTTGAAGAAGGATTTTATGATCAAGTTGCAATACGGCTAGAGTTAAAAGAAAATAAAGAATGCATAAAAATACACAAATAAATATAAAGGATAAATGAGAAAGCATGGAATGAGGAAGGAAACAGATCAGCAATACAGTTCTGGAAAGATGATGTTACTATGAGAACATTTTATAAAAATGGATCCTAGTAGTGGATGACATTTAAGGAAAAATATAAACATATTTTTTATAGTTATGATGTGAGAAAAGTAGAGAAAGAAAAATATCTAAAAAAACATAATGCACTGGAAGATTTAGAAGATAATGATATAAAGTACTTTGACAGAGGAAGAGATTTACATGAAAGAAATCAAGAAAAAATGCAAGAACTGTTACATAAGCAAAGCTATTTTTTACAAGGAAAAAGAGAAGTATCAATTTACTTAAGGAGATTGGTAAAGAATGTTGGTAGAGTAATAAGAGATATAGAAATGGAAAAGAAGAAACAGAACTCAGGAAAAGATTATGAACAGTGAAGTACACTATGTACAAGAAATGTTTGAATAAAAAAGAGAATAGTAAAAAAATATGGAAAGTAAAAAAAAAAACAGAAAAGAGAATAAAGAGTTGGACAATGAGATTTCTTTAAATGAGCTAAAGTATTAGGAAAAGTAAATATAGATTCAGTTGCAGGAACAGATGGAATAGGGTATGAAATGTATACAATTTTAAGGAACTGTCAATTTTTAAGATTTTGAATGAGTGTTTAAATAAAGGTTTTATGTACAAAGAATTGCATAGTGGAATACTTAAATATATAGATATATATGAAGGAAGATAGAGGACAATTAAAAACTGGAGACTGATAGTACTGAATAATAATGATTAAAAGATCTTTATGAAAATAATACAAAAGAGATTTTAAACTAAAACGGAAAATATTATTGATGATAGGACATACAGTATAAAGGGGAAGGGTTGTCAAAAATTAATGATAGAGAAATTGTGGCTGATATTATGAATAGAAAAGAAGAAGCAAAAATCATTAAACATAGTTCAGACGCATAGAAAGCACTCCAGGTGTCAAAGGCTACAATGCTTTTCATATACTTTGCTTCCCTCAGCTCAAAATAAAACCAAGGAAGGAGGTGTATCAATGTTCATAAAGGACAAGTACACTGCTAGACTGGTCCAACAACATGACTCACTTGAGCTGCTCCATGCCTAACTAATCATATCCTTGCTAGCTACAGATCTCCTGAGTCTGGAAAACCACATCCGCTACCTAAACGTACTGGAATCTCTTCACATTCAGCCTAACACTATACTTATGGGTGATTTAAGCTACCCCTTCATACACTGGGAGACTTATATGACCTATAATTCACTTGCTTAGAGGTTTTTGGACTTAGTCAATGCAAACATGCTGGAGCAACTAGTTAGCTCCCCAACTAGAGGTACAAATATACTATACCTAGTGCTCATGAATATGGGCAGATGCTGCTCCCTCCTGTGCATTAACCCCTCTCAGGTAATATCTGACTGCAAAGTCATCTCCTTTAGTATTATCTCCTTTAGTATTAAAATTAATCCAGAACCCCCATTAAACTCCAAACCTGTTAAGAACTTTGCTAAGGCCAACTATCTTAAACTGACAAATTATAAAACTTCCCAGCCCCTCCAAACCTATAGACATTGAGGCCTATTCTGAGCTGTGCAAAAAAGCACTGTTCAACCACATTCATAGCAGCATAGAGGAAGCAATACCTATCTGAGTCAAACTTATGATTACTGTCAAAAATAAACCACCCTGGTGGACACCTAGCATACATAGGCTATTCAGGAAAAGGAAAAGGTCCTCTCCAAAGCAAAGAAGGAAACAGAAAAATTAGTACAAAAAGACACTCATCAGTCTAAACAAATAAATTAGACAGCTGTTCAAATCTGTCAAAGCAAACTATGAGGCAGAGATAGCCTCTCAGATGAAAAATAACCACCTACTACCCTGATACTACCCCATCCCATATCTGGGGAATTAAGATATAACAGTGTCACATCCTGAGTATTATTGGCTAGGCTTGTAAAGGATCTTGTGCCATTAGCCTAGTAATCACCCATGAACCTATGATAGGAGATCTTAATAAGGCATTTGATATAATTGGACATTAAATCTTATGTGTAATAATGAAAGAATATGATATAAGTGAGAAAGTTAGGAACTTATATATGTCAGGGTATAGTAATAATAAAGTAAAAATACTTGTAAATGGCTGATTAAGCCAAATGATACCTTTGAAAGTGCTATAAAAGAGGGATGTTCAATCAGGTGTATACTCATTGCATTAGTTATAAATGTGATAGTACATGAAATACATCACAAAATGAAGGAGGTGGGGTATATAACACCTGAAGGGATAAGAATTCCAGTTTTGTAAATGTATGCTAACATATGTAGATAACATTATAATAATTTTAAAAAATTGAATAAAAGAAGTAATAATTTGCACAAATGAGTGTCTAGAGGTGATAGGGATGGCTTTAAATAAAGAGAAAAGTAATGGTTCAGGTGATGCAGTAAAGACAGGGGTTCTAAATTTAATGAAGAATGCTGCTTCATTAAATTTGCGAAAAGTGTTAAAAATATGAGCGATTAGTGCTAAGATTGCATAAAATTAACTATGATAAATTTTGGGGTATGATAAAAAAGAGTAAAATAGAAAAAGAGTGCATACACAAAGAAATAAAATGCTACCAAGAAAAGAATAAGTTTGTGGAAAGTAAAAAATGATGTTATAGAAAAAGATAGGAAAGTATAGTATAGAAAGTAATGATTAAAATATCACTATGTAAAGCCATGGGAAAATCTAAAAGATTAAAAAAAGTAACTCTATAAAAAAGAAGCAAATGGTGTAATCAGAAAGTAGAATGTCAAGATTTTTTTGTGGAGACTGCAAATATGCACATAAAAAGAAAAGTGATAGTTTATTCTACTGGACAATGTAAGCATATTCTATGGAACATGTGTTTTATGATGTTTTTGAAATGTAAAATAAGTTTTTTTCAGAGATATAAAAAATGGATAAAATAAACATGAATATGATGAAATATGGAAATTATAAGAATGGAAGTAAAGAATATGTTAAAAGAAAATATAAAAAGTTATTTTATTATCATATGAGGTATATGGAGTAAAAGAATAAATTAAATTATATTTAATTAATTTGCACAACAAAATTAAGCAAATCAGCTTGTTATGGTAAAAGGTGTGGGGGTCTAACAGGGATAAAAATTTGGTATGATTGTAAGGAAATTATGCATATGCGTAAATATATTTGTATATCTGTATATTTGTACAGTTGTAATATTTGTAAATATGTCATAAATAAGAGTTCTTTTTGAATATAAATAAAAGACCCCCACTCTTTTCAATAAATGCAGTGGAATAATTTTCATCCACCTATGCTACCACCACCTTAGGCAGATAGGACATCAGTTTAACATCTAATCCAAAGGATGACACATTATACATTTTAGCCACTTTACAAAAGGTTAATGCATTACATTAAAATAAAAACTCATTGCCTATCAATAATAAAATAAAGCAACCTTCCTAGTGAGTTCATTGACTTTCAAACTGATTTATAGAAGTTTCTGCCACCACTTAAAACTATGATATAAATCAGAAGTAGCCAATTCTTTGTAAAAGATGTTGGTGGTATGACATTATGCAAACACCAGCCTTCACGCTTTCAATCATTAAAAACTAATTTTATAAATTAATTCTGGTTATGTGGAACAGTTTCCCAGATACATTTACAGGAACCAATAACCTCATATAACTGATAAAACTGCTAAAATATCGCCTTCTAAAAGCAAACAATTGTAACTATTTCACAAAACCTGAATGAATAGTACTGCCTTACTGCATACAAGCTCATAATATGACAGGGATTATATTACTGACAAGAATCTCTTGTAAATAACATATATAGCAAACTAATGTATTAATTGTACATTATTCTGTTTTCCTTGTATCTTTTTCATTCAGTTTTATGTTAACTGTGCTTCTTCACTTGTATTAAACTGTTAAACATTTTTGTATGTCTGACTTTTGCCTATATGGCTCTGGCCATGTCTAGAAATGGTCTTTGGACCAGAACACCAACCCAGTTAACAAATGGTTAAATAAAATAAAATAAATTCTTGGATAACCTGTCCCTCCCAGTATTCACATCTATACACAAATATTAAATATGGAAAAAGTTTGAACAGGTTTTAATTGAAATGAATGAAAACTCTTGGTTTATGGGCTCCCTAAGAATCTTACATATACTGTTTAACAATGGCACTAAAACTTGCTGTAATCTTTAATCACATGTCCATCCTGACAGAAAATTGCAATTTCATTAATTTACAAAACAGGGGAAATCTAAACAATACTGTGTCCATAAAAATGCCGCATTCAAAAAAATATTCACAAAATATTGCCCAAGTGACTATGCCCAGGTTTTAAAGTTTGTCCCTAGAAGAAACATATCTTCTAATATAAAATACATAAGCATGGATATGTAAGACTAGCTGTAGCAGCTGTAATGTATGCTGAGAAACTATTTTATCATCCTTCCTAACAGTACCTACTGCTTTCTGAATATTTTTAATTTGGCACATAGTTTTTTTAGCATTTATTCAGGCACTGTAGTCTATTGTGCCAGCAAAGATCCAGGTGAATACCATGAAATATATATTTTTTTAGGTATCCAGAATATTACCTGTCCAGGTTGTTCCCTCTGACTATTGACAGAGCTGTGAAGATCTTTGGAAGAAATTAGAGGCTTGACTGTATAATCAATCATACATAACTGAGTTACGCAAATAACCTGGTGGTCAGTGTAACAATATCAATCATCTAAATTCCAAATGCTTTATAAAACTGAAACAGTTTTACATTTTACACTGGTTTTAAACTTAACCAAAAGAAATCAGAAAAAAGTAGCTGTCTATACAGCAGCAAAGATTCCCTAGATTTCAGATATAATATAGGTAAGGTACATCAGATGGGTATTTTCTTAAATGAACTCTCCTTCATGCATGAGTCGTAGAAAGAGGGAGATGCGGACCTTACAAGATGACTTTTGCTACTCTTAACCATCTGGAGAAATATGGAAAGTATGTATTTAAACATATGACACAGCTTTTTTAAGCCAGATACTGCTAGTACTGTTTTCAGCAGACCTATTTATGGGCAAATGAAAGCCCATGGTCTCTTGGAATGTATTATTTACCAATGTAAAGGGAAAAGGTCTCAGAATATGAAGGATTAAATTGTAGCCTGAATTACTTTAGGTAGGCTCCTTCTCAGAAGAATTGTAAGATATGAAAACAAGTTCAAATTAAGTAACTAAGGTTTCCCCAAAGTGAGGAAAAGTTTATGTTTTTCTATTGAATGTATTATTTAAGACAACATTGACAGTTTATCTATGACCAATAGAGTGTGAGTAAGCAATCAATAATGCTTGAGAGGGTGGACGTTACCAGGAAATTACAGATGGCCAAGGGATGTTGTGAAGCCAAACACTGCAGGTGGAGAGCATCACTGACCCTGGGAGGTCAATTATTTCCTTCTTAACACCTACTCAGGAAGGCATTATTACCGTTAGATAATGGGATATCTGTTAAATTGTTTTCATTTGTTTTCTTTTTTATTAGAATATAGTTTTTTTTTCATCTTTTTGTTCTTCCACCTAACTTGCTGTAACATATGTAATGTTGAGCAAGCATTTTATACCCATAATATAAGTTGTATAAGTACACAAAAAAGTGCCCAGCAATTGCAGCTACTTTCTTGACTGAACACACTGCATATGTCTTATCGTGATCAAATTAAACAAAAAAAAATTCAAGCAATGTAAGGGATTGTAACCTCCACCCCTATGCTTTTCAACTGTCCCAAGCAATGTGAGGCATTGCAACCTCCACCCCTATGCTTTTTGACTGTCCCTAATTTTGAATTTTGGTCTGTTCCTCAAAAATGGCATTCTGGTAAATCACTGAATATTGCTGTCAGTCACTGACATTAGGCATTATAGTTTCATATTTCTTATTGTTCATAAAATGCAGGTTGCTATATTTATTGTTGGCTTTATCTTGAATTCTTGAGCAAAGAAGCTGAGATATTTGTGCTCAGTGTCTTTCTGTTGCTCCCACATTCACTTTGTCTTTCTCTCTCTCTCTCTCTCTAAGTGATTCTATATTACACACACACACACACACACACACACATACACACATAAAACTTCTTTTTTTGTTTATTTTTTTATGGTCTCTGAACAACAGAGCTGTACTTAGTAAGAATAAAAACTTACATCTGTTTGCTTATTTTATCTGTCCAGACCTCTGATCAGCTTACTTTACTAATAGACTTATTTTTTTTATTTTTACTGGGTGGTATACAAGCTGTGACATCCCTCCTCTGGGTGGGTAACTAAAGAATCTCAATCCTCACCATTGACACTGGTGAGGGACATTCACTTGGAACAAAAATGGATATACACAATAGTTTTAGATGCAGCTCTCTGCACCATAGGTTCATAGGTTCATAGGTGAGTACTAGGCTGATGGCCCTGGGGGCCTTTACAAGCCTAGCCACAGGATTGCCCTGGCATCATGCCACCTGACCTTAGTTCCTAGTGCCTCTGTCGAGTAGATCCACTGGAGTTATCCCTGGGATGAATTTTCTATTTCCATTCCACTCGTCAAGATTTCTCGTGAATAGGGTCATCTAAGTGCTCTGCTTGACATGTATAGGAAGTCTATTCCATAGCATGGGCAGTCTCTGGGTTATGAACCTGTCCCTCCAGTATGTTCTGTTGATTGTGGTAATGAGGTCGAGGTCTCTGGAGCATG
Organism: Protopterus annectens; assembly: GCF_019279795.1. NCBI lineage: Eukaryota > Metazoa > Chordata > Ceratodontiformes > Protopteridae > Protopterus > Protopterus annectens. Next base: position 1,602,616,278 of record NC_056732.1, read on the forward strand.
AGGTGTGGAGGATTGGGATTTCTTTAGAGGTAGCATTTCTAATGGAGCTAGGTCAGACATGGCTTTGTAAGTCAAGCAGAGATTGCCTCTAAGTAGGCAATCTCTCTCTCTGTTAAGTGTACACAGGGAACACACTCAGTCTGGGGTCTGGGTTTGGGTTTCCCTCTGTCTCTCTCTCTCTCTCTCCAGATCCACAGTAAGACTCCCCACTGACACAGCTGTAGAGTTGAGTCCTCAGCCAAGTGTTCCAAGCCAATGCCTCTACCACCCTTTCTGTGAAATCAGTGCTCTGTGTCCCTGCTCCAAATATCTGACACATACACCCTTTGAGATTTGATTTTCACACACACACACACACACACACACACACACACACACACACACACACACACACACACACACACACACACACACACACACACATACACACACACACATACACACACACACACACCTGGGAAAGGCTGGCACAGATTTACTAGGTCTGCCCCCATGGCCCAGACTATAAGGTAGATTCACTTAAGGCTCTTACAAGGGTAACCAATTACACTGAGTAAAATGAATATCAATACAAATGGTAGTTTTTAACCAATGAAGCGAGGCTTTCAGGGGCTGCCATGGTGTCACCAGGTAAATATAAGTGTTCCGACAGGTTAAAATATTCTCTAAAAGACCAATCATAATGACAAGTTTAAATATATTTAATAATAAATAATAAAAGAACACAAAATACTAAATATCTATTTACAATAAACACCAGAGTTTCAATCACAGGAAATATTAAAAATAATACAGATGGATATATTCACACAGATGCAGAAAAAAACGTACTTAACTAATCTCAATAGATTTTCCTGACTGATCTAAAGAATTGCTATTCCCAGGTTACTTACTAAAGCAAGGCAAGATGAAGTGGTTGAGTGGTCTTCCTTCTTTGTCAGGTTTCCAAAACAGACTGCTCTGAGACTTCTGTCTCATCTAGTATTAAAACATGATTTCAGTGCTGGCTTACAAAATGACATCACATACATCTGGTCATCTGGCTCTGGTTCCCAAACTACCCCCTTTACTAGAAACTGAACCAGAATTTTGCACATATGTGTTACCATACACACAAGATAGAACTTTGCTAAGAAGTGTTATAGCATCTGAAATAAAACCATTTCTAAACTTCCACCCTTCCAGGGTAACAATTAATTCATCCCAAAGGACAATATAGTAGGATTCATAGTCCTGCTTTTCACAGACATTTTGTCTCTGGCTGCTATCAAAATTGTAAGATACAATCATTATGGCCTGAACCAGGTCATTTAATTTCAGAATTTTTTCAAAGTTAGCTAGACTCAGATTAATTTCTTCTCTTCCAGTATCTTCTGTTACAATATATTCATTTCAACAGTTACAATACAGTCTGACATACAGGTGCATTTCTTTTCTGTTCAGCAAGACCCACTGTTGGTACATTTTTAACACAAACAGCTTTACAAATACAGTTTCAACACAGGCACCAGTACAAATCCATTTGATATACAAATGACAAATAATTCTTTACAAAACTCCAGTTAGCTATGCTGGCGTATGTTACACATCCATTGCCCTACTTCTCCTGGCATAGCTGGCAATACTTCACATCATCACACAAGCAATAATGCTTTCCAGTGTGATTGTTACTGGGAAATAATGCCCAACCAGGGTATTGTGAGACCTGATACCACAGATGGAAGGCCTATACACTTCTGGAAGGGTGTTATTTCCAAAATAACACCCACCCTAGAGGGTACTACTTGCTAATGAGCTATCTGTTAAATTGTTTCATATTTGCTTTCTATTGGTATATACTTTTTTATATTTTGATGCAAAATGATTCATCAATTTAATGTTTCAAAGTTGCTGTAGCATATGTAATTGTTGCAGGAAGTATTTTATATTGAAAATATAAATTATGTAAGTATTTAATTTCAACACACACACATACACACACACACACACACACACACACACACACACACACACACACACACACACACACACATACACAGATGTACATGCAGAGGCAAAGATTGACAGATTCACACAAATATATAAACACACATGCATACACACACACACACACATACACACACACACACACACACACACACACACACACACACACACACACACACACACACACACATACATATACATAAAGACACACATACATACATATGTGTTCAATAAGCACAGTCACTTTCTGACTACATCTCACCTGTCATTGCAATGAAATAAGTAAAAATAAAAACCATGCAGTCTGAAGCACTGCAGCCCTGCCCCCTTTAGCTGTCCCCAGTTTTGCAGAACATCTCTTATTTGCCTCATATTCTTGTTCCTGTTCTCAAAAATGTTATTTTCTGGTAAATTGCCAAGGATTACACTTCATCAATAAAGCTAGACATTATAGTGTCATACCTCTTATGTGCTTAAACAATGGGTGTTGATGAACAGACTCTTTGGATACAAAAAGCTGAGCGATATGTGCTTCCCCCTTGCTCACTCACTCTCTACTCTCCCTCTCTCTTTTTCTCATATACAGTTTTTCTCTCTCACTGTCTGTCTTACACACACACACACACATGCACACAATCTCTCTTTCTCTCATACTTTTCCTCAGAATTGCCTTTTTTTCTTTAGTTTTGACATCAGTAAACAGTTTTGTTACACTGCATTTAGCAAGGGGTAAGTAAAATGGCAACTCCTTGTAGCCAGCATTGCAGTTACATTTGCTAGAAGAGTGCTTTTTTCTTTTTACTACTTTTTGTATTTTACACTCCCTAAAGAGCAAAGCCATGTAATGCTAGTGTAAAAATGGCAACCATTTTTTTTTTTAGTCCCTGCATCATAGGTTCATAGGTTCATAGGTTGGTACTAGGCTATTGGCCCTAGGCCCTATACAAGCCTAGCCATAACAATTCCTTGGCTATTTCTTCCCACACTATTTAATTCCCTGGACCCCTGTCTAGCAGGGCGACTGATGTGATCCCTGGGGTGAATTTCCTTTCTCCCATCCAGTCATCAAGGTTCCTTTTGAAGAGGGCCAAAGAGGTGCTCTGCTTGACATGTATGGGCAGTCTATTCCAGAGTTTGGGGAGTCTCTGGGTCAGGAACCTATCCTTCCAGCATGTTTTGTTTATTGTGATGACAAGGTTTAGATCCCTGGAGCGTGTGGCTCTGAGGGATTGGGATTTCTTTAAGTGTAGCATGTACAGCAGCTCTGGGTTTGGCATGGCCTTGTATGTTAAACAGAGATCACCTCGGAGTAGACGATATGCGACAGAGTATAGCTGGAGTTTTTAAGGCGGTCAGCATAGGGCATCTGCTTTAGGCCTGTGATTCTTTTAGTGAGGTATTTCTGCGGCCTTTCCAGTTGTTGCAGATGTCTTGAGAGGTACATACCAAATGGGGCGTTGTATTCTATAATGGGTCTAATGAGGGATAAGTACAGTGGGACAATGACCTCCTTTTTTCTAGATGAAAAGCCCTTAGTGATGAGGTGAGCCACATAGAAGGATTTCTTGACTGTTGTGGCAATGTGGTTATTGAAGGTGAGACCACTGTCCACCTGTGTCCCTAAGTCTCTTATCACACTTTTGATGTTTAGTGTACTGCCACCTATGTGGTAATTCACGGGTACATGTTTTTTTCCCAAAAGGGATAACTATACATTTCTTGGCATTGAGCTTGAGCCCATGGATCTGGCACCAAGCATCTGTTTCTGTAAGGCCCTTTTGTAGAGTATCAATATCATTTTGGGATTCAATAATGGCTCCCAGTTTGCAGTCATCTGCGAACTTTGTTAGCCAGAGTTCCTTAGTGTTGGCCTGTACTTCAGAGAAATAGATGCCAAACAAGAGAGGCCCCATGACTGAACCCTGAGGTACTCCACTTGTCACTTGTCTGGAGCTGGATTTGGAGTCAGCTACTTTTACAGTGTGGGTTCTGTCAGTAAGCCAGTTGGCAACCCATCGAGTGACGTAGTGATTAATGCCCAGCTTAGTAAGTTTATCTATGATTCCAGAGTGGGGGATGATGTCAAAGGCCTTGGAGAGGTCCAGATAGGCTGTGTGGACACTAGTCCTCGGTTCTGGAGACTGATTCGAAGAAGTCAAGAGACAAGATTGGCCCTTCATGAACCCAAACCGGGTGGGGTCCATTGTTTTAAGGTTACCAATGTCTTTGTTTATAAGTTCCATGATAATACGTTCCATGGCCTTGCAAATCAGGCTTGTCAGACTGATGGGGCAGTAGTTCCCGGGATCCAAGGTGGATCCCCCCTTGTGGAGTGGGATAACTGTAGCTGTGTGCCACTCAGTGGGCATGAAGCTTGAGGTGAGGGTATGATTAAACATGACACTTAGGTGAGGTGCCAGTTCATTTTGTAGTTCATATAGTACACAGCCCGGGATGTCATCTGGTCTCAAGAGTGCGTTTTTTACCTGTGTGGCCGTTATTACCGGAATTTGGCAATCTTCCAGTATTGAGATGGGCCATTTAGGGGGTGAGGGAGGGGTGAAGTTGGCACTGAATCGATCTGCCCGGATATTGGCAATATCCTTGGGATCAGTATATTTAATGTCATTGTGTTGTAGTTCAGAGCAGATCTGAGCATCACAATTTAGATTCCTGACATAGTTATAGAATGCCTTGGGGTTGTCTTTGGAATCTTTGGCAATTTTATTTTCGTAACTAGCTTTGGAGGATTTTATGAGGGATCTCAGCTTCTTACTGAAGCTGGTAAGGGAGTTTTTTGCATCCTGAGATTTTCCTCTTTCCTGCAACAGTTTCTTCCTTTTGTTGTAAAGTTTGTTTATGGCAGGGGACCACCAGATTGACTTCCTTTTTTTGGAGGAGTGCATCTTGGTTCTACTTGGGTGTCTTAATATATAGCAGCAGAACTTGTTTTACATGGAAATATTCTGTATTAGTTCTCCAATATGGTGCCAATGTACATTTAGCACATTACCTGAAGAATATTTAAACACAAGCTAGCAAATGAGAAGGCACAACAAAGTAAGGTTAATAAAGACAGACTCTTTGCCAATGATATGGTAAAATATTTGAGAGGGTGAGAAAAGAGTTTGATAGATTTTCCCTAGCAAGGAAATCAGCATAGGCTGGCATTTTTTCAGATCTCATGGGGGTGGATGCTCTTACTTTAGAACTGAAGGACTGCAGCAGAGACCTGGAGCTGAATAAGGTTTATTATGATGGTATGTCTAATATCATAAATTGTATATACATATTTCTGTAAATCCTTTAGCAGCAAATAGATGAAAACATGTCAGAATGCAATCTGTTTCTGTCTAAATGTGCAAACAAATTATGTTTGTCAAGATATTTGCAATGTCTCATTACTCAAAGCAGTGTACTCAGTTGGACTGTATGTGCATATCAACCCAATTTTCTTCATAACAGATCTCAGTAAAAAGAACATAGAAAAAATCATAAGAAACATAACAGAATAAGCTGCCACGGTTCTAAAGTGGTCGACAGTGGTAGAACTAGTGTTTTGGTGCAGGGGGCTAATAGCAAAGCTAGACATGTGATAGAACTGCTGTATCACCACCTGGCAAATAAAAATTACTTTCACTGAAGGCAAAACAGGTGTTCATATTTAACACCAGCAGCTTGTTATGAGATGAATACATGACTTTCACTGAGCAGTGAACAGGTGTTCACCTTTTACACCAGCAACCTGCTATTAAACCGACAACTGCTTTATAGATTATTATCTTATCTGACAACAAAATAGAATATTTCCTCTAATCTTTACTCAAAACAAAAATAGCCTGTTCTGTATACCAGCAGTTCTTTTATGTTAAACAGCACATAGTTCTAGGTACTCAGCACTGTTTGAGGGTTATTTAAATACTGTGAAATTTAAATATGATGAATTCATATGGAAGTTTGTAATCTTACCAGCAAATCTCACTTTACATTTATTTGGATATGTTTCCACTGTCTTTCTTATTGCCAAGCTTCTGTTTTAGTTTACCTCTGGCATCCTTTCCTCGCTACTTCATCATCTAGGACATGTCTTGTGAAGAAGTGAATGAGATCCATTTAAATGGTGGCAGTACACTAAACACAGAAAGTGTGATAAGAGACTTAGGGACACAGGTGGACAGTGGTCTCACCTTCGATAACCACATCGCCACAACAGTCAGGAAATCCTTCTATGTGGCACACCTCATCACGAAGGGCTTTTCATCCAGAAAAAAGGAGGTCATTGTCCCACTGTACTCATCCCTCATTAGACCCATTATAGAATACAACGCCCCATTTGGTATGTACCTCTCAAGACATCTGCAACAACTGGAAAGGCCTCAGAAATACCTCACTAAAAGAATCACAGGCCTAAAGCAGATGCCCTACGCTGACCGCCTTAAAAACTCCAGCTATACTCTGTCGCATATCGTCTACTCAGAGGCGATCTCTGCTTAACATACAAGGCCATGTCAAACCCAGAGCTGTTGGACATGCTACACTTAAAGAGATCCCAATCCCTCAGAGCTACACGCCCAGGGATCTAAACCTTGTCATCACAATAAACAAAACATGCTGGAGGGATAGGTTCCTGACCCAGAGACTCCCCAGACTCTGGAATAGATTGCCCATACATGTCAAGCAGAGTGCCTCTTTGGACCTCTTCAAGAGGAACCTTGACGATTGGATGGGAGAAAGGAAATTCACCCCAGGGATCACGTCAGTCGCCCTGCTAGACAGGGGTCCAGGAAAGTAAATAATGTGGGAAGAAACAGCCAGGGAATTGTTATGGCTAGGCTTGTATAGGCCCTAGGGCTGATAGCCTAGTACCAACCTATGAACCTATGAACCTATGGATCATAATGAAATGATAAGGAACCCAGTTAAAGGTGATAGAGTATTACAAAGTTAGTGGATCCAAAGATAAGCAAGCTTGATTTTTTTTTTTTCATTTTTCTTCCCTGGCCAAAAGTTTTAATGGAATGTAGCCAGGCAAACCAAAGCATATAAAACGAGATCTGAATAAGAATGAAAAACAATTATTTTGCAAAAACAAACGGTAATGACAAACAAACTGAATTCATTTATAAATGTTGGGAACACTCTTCCCAGCACCATTACTGGAATCCCTAACCACCATCAGTTCAAATCACTAGCTGTACTCTTGCCACTCTCCTGGCTAATCTCTCTCCCATACCCTTTACCAACCCCTTTAGGTTTCACTTACTTCATACACCCTATTATTCTCTGCCACTCCTGTACCCTCCCCACCCTGCCTGAAATTCTTATTCAACCTTTGTTCTGGACTCTGCCATCTACACTCCATATCTTATATCAGCAAATTGCAAGACATCCTAGCTACAGACACATGTTTCTAGCTTACAACACTCATTACTGTTACTTCATATGATATTCGACACTTTTGCAGAGTTTTCTTATTTTTCTCTGCTCAATTGGCACTCTCTGTAATTACTGGTGAAATTAATTTTGAATTTGCTTTCTTATGTACATAAATCTCGTTACTTTTGTATATAACTCACTCCTGAATATATTATTATTATTCCGTATTATATTTGTATTGTAGAATATGAAGCTTTTCTACCCGGGTCTCCGCTGAAAACGGGCTTCTGGCCCAGTCGGACACTACCTGGTTAACAAACAAAATAAAATAAAATAAATAAATAAATAAATAGATTAGAATATCAGTGTATGAACTACCCTGTTAACAATCTCATTATTTGTAAAATGTAAACAAGTACATTTTAACACAGGTTACATTCACTTTCTGGTTATCTAATAATTTTTTTTTCTGTTAAAAAAGAAAACAACTGAACAATATAGAAAATCTGAAACTGATTATGCAAATGGGAGTTTGCAAACATAGTCTCAGATCTCAGGTAAATACGAATTGAATATTCTGAGAGTATATTGCCTATCATCTTTTACTCTGTAACACACATTTGATTTTCCATACAGACAGTGTCACTTTGTGGATTGATTAATCAATCAGTCATTCAGTCAATAAACAAACAAAAAATGAACAAGTCCATAGGTTAGTACTAAGCTAACTGCCCTTGCGAGCCATTTTAAGCCTAGCCAATTATCCCTTATGAGTCTCAGACGCTGCACCTTGTGTTTGTAAGGCAAACACCTTAGCCATTAAGCCACCCTCCCAACCCTGACATGAGCACTGACTATATTACATGAAACAGGTTTTTTCATGTTCATTCATGGACATGATTATCTTTCTGATTGTAAATATTTTTAGTCCAACACATGCAGTTCTTTACTAGAAAGGAAGTTACATTATCCCATTTTTATGCATGATATTAACAGTAAAGACAACTGCAGTCTTACAGACTTAACATATGGTAGCAGTACTTAAAGCATGCCTTTTATTGATTGATTGATTTTGTTTTGAGCTGTACAGTACAGACCCAGGTGGGCCATTTCTCAGGACAGCATAGTGACTTCATGAAGCTGAATATAAAAAAAAGCATGCAGTCTGTACAACAGAGATTTGAACAATCAGCCTTAGAAGATACTTACAATAGACCAACCCTATTAGGTGAGTTACTATGTGCATGGTGATGAGATGTACACCCTGGGATTCAGACACAGAGCACTCTATTACATGAAATAGCTTAATGAGGCATGATGTACCAGATGAGGGCGATTCAGACACATAAATAGCATGACTATGCTGCCAAGGAAAATGCCCAGTCAGCGTCACGTGCCAATAACCTTATAATGATTGCAAATGAGCAAACTTATGGAACTGACATTGTGATAAGAACAAACAACATTGTGATGCAATTCAGAAATGAAAAAAAATAGGATGACAAACATTCATGCAGCAAATTTGTACACTATCATTCATTAATTTATTTGTTTATATTTTATATATTACAGATATAAGGGTGTACTAAAAATATATGCATGTTTACAGATGCAAGAATATTAGTTTGAGAAGGAGTTTGCAATGTCAAAACATGGATGGAAAAATGGAATCATGTTCATCATTTCCCAATGAACACAGAAGCCATCACGTTAAGGTGCTGAGGTCGCATTGTTCTTAGAACCAGTGCATATCATCACTCTGCACTTTGCAGATGGGTCTGACAATGGCTTACATATTATCAACTTCACAGCAAGGACACAGCAGAATGTTAGCATGAGGTCAGCAATATCATACAGGAGCCTGAAGATGTGTGCTATCCTCACACTGAAGCATGTGGAATACCTATCTCTGTAGACACTAAAGTATCATCATCATTTTCTTTCGGCTGTTCCCATTAGGGGTCACCACATCGGATCATCTGTTTCCATTTCTTCCTGTCCTCTGCATCTTGCTCTGTCACACCAACCACCTGCATGTCCTCTCTCTCCACATCCATAAACCTTATCTTAGGCCTTCCTCTTTTCCTGTTTCCTGGTAGCTTCATCCTTAGCATCTTTTTCCCAATATACTCAGCATCCCTCCTCAGCACATGTCCAAACCAACATAATCTTGCCTCTCTGGCTTTGTCTCCAAACCTTTCAACCTGGGCTGACCCTCTAATATACTTATTCCTAGTCCTGTCCACCCTCATCACACCCAGTGCAAATCTTAACATCTTTAACTCTGCCACATCCAGCTTTAACTCCTGCCTTTTTGTCAATACCACTGTCTCCAACCCATATAACATAGCTGGTCTCACTACCCTCTTGTAGACCTTCCCTTTCACTCTTACTGGTACTCGTCTATCACAAATCACTCCTGACACTCTTCTTCACCCACTCCATCCTGCCTGTACTCTCTTCTTCACCTCTTACACACTCACCATTACTCTGAACTATTGATCCCAAGTATTTAAACTCATCCACCTTCGCCACCTCTACTCCTTGCATCCTCAACATTCCTCATCATTCCTCTATCCTCCCTCTCATTCACACACATATATTCTGTCTTAGTCCTGCTGACCTTCATTCCTCTTCTCTCTAGAGTATATTTCCATCTCTCCATGGTCTCCTCCACCTGTTCCTTACTCTCACTGCAGATAACAATGTCATCTGCAAACATCATATTCCATGGGGACTCCTGTCTGATCTCGTCTGTCAACCTGTTCATCACCATTGCAAATAAGAAAGGGCTCAGAGCTGACTGTTGATGTAATCCCACCTCCACCTTAAACGCATCCGTCACTCCCACCACAGACCTCACCACTGTCACACTACCCTTGTACATATCCTGTACCACTCTTACATACTTCTCTGACACTCCCGACTTCCTCATACAATACCACAACTCCTCTCTAGGTACCCTGTCATATGCTTTCTCAAGTATGTGTAACATTAATAATCCTTGCTATGGGGGCACAAATGTGGCCATTAAGAGACATAGTTGGAGTTTCACAGGCATCTTTCTCACAAATATTGCACCTGCAACTCGATAAATAAAAAAAATAGAGGCCAGCACCTTGAGAGTGAAACTCGGTTTAATGCAAACAGTAAGAAATTAGACCAGTTTCGGCAATCTTTGCCTTCATCAGTGATTATCGTCCATTTCAAAAGTTATTTCATTTTATACATCCAGCTTCATTGTCAATCAGACATTTAAAGGGACAGTACTTAAATAACTATATGCAATCCAAAGGAGTATATCAAAAATATAAAAAAAGTATATTCAAAAATATATTCAACAATTACAAATGGTCATTAAGACCTGGGGAAAATAATGCCCCTAGCTTAACCATCCAGCTTTTCTCTTTGTCATTTAGTATACTGTGCCACCCTAATTTGTGTGATCTATTTCCCCATATTTTGTCAATAATGCAAAAATGAAAGGTAGCTGTTTTGTGAACACATACATGTCTATACAGTGAATTAGTCCTACGTCTGTTCCTAATGTCACCTAAGTGTTCAGACATCCTTATTCTGAACGGCCTAGAGGTCTGCCCAACATAAAATGAGGAACAGGAGCAGGTGGCCAAATAGACTACCCAGTCCGTTCCACAATTGGCAAAATGTTTTATACTATACACCAATTTGGTGTCCATGCTAGAAAACTCCTTGGATTTTGGAGTGTGTTTTTTGAACATTGAGACAAACTTGACTGTGACTGCTGGATTACCAGGGAATAAAGTTTATGCTTTGGAGTTCGAATTTTACCAACTTTGCTGTTGAAGAAAGCAGTCAGTTGCAACAACAGGATCGAAGGGTCTTTGTGGCACCAGTATCAGTGGAAGGTTTGTGATGGTGTATATATGAGTTCTTGGGTCCATATTTGCAGTATGGTTTTGCAACAACAAGATCGAAGGGTCATTGTGGCATACAAATCCTTTGGGACATCAGGACACTTTAATGGATATCAATGATGAATTATTCATATATTGATTGATTTATATGAGTTTGTCTTTAAAAACCTGATACATATTTTTTTGTATAGTGTGATAACAACAGGATCGAAGGGTCGTTGTGGTATCTGGACTATCAGGTTATATGTTTTGGACATTCCCAGTTGGTAGAATTGTCTTGATTTCTTCTTTCTAAATCACAGACATTTTTTGGGACTGATTTACTCGGGTCTACTTCACCCTGTCGAATATCGAAGCTGATATTGTCGGCACCAAAATGTCAAAAGCAAAAGTAATTGCGCTTGTAAATGGAAATCTCCGTAAGGGGAGATTTCCATTTACTGCAATGTAGTCTGATCTCGGAGTTGGTATATTTAAGTAGCGGGGGGTGTGGGGGGGTGCAGGGGGGCTTGCCCCCCTGCATAGAGCAATTTGTGTTGTGTTTGGGTGTTTTTTTGTGTGTGTTCGATGTTCGGGGGTTTCGACATTTTCATGTCAATTATTACGCTGTCGACAGTTTGAGTTTTCGACAGCTTAATATAAACATGATTTACTCACATATTTATCATGTATAATAATGATGGGAAGATTATTTCTGATTGAATTTTAAATGTGTTTGTTATGTATGTTAACTACAGTACATGAGCAACATTCCTTTGACTATTGTTACAAATAGAATTTAACAAATGGGCAACCTACAATAACAAAATTTTGGATTTTCATGCAGAAGGGTATTGGCATGGTATTGGGGGACAGAGTTTAATCAGATATATAGGGTTCTCAATACTTATGGTTCCATCGATATTTATGTGTGATACTATATATGTTTGAGAACTGAATAAATGTTCTGCATGGTATGTGCCAATTTTGTATAACATTTGGCAAGACATATTCCTAGCAGGAAAATAGGTATATAATACAAAGGATAGGGACTGCTAACTGAATTTAAATTTGTCAGTTCAAATTGTACTTCTGAATGAATCTTTAGGGTGGGTCTCACTAGTGTATAAGTCCCCCCCCCCTTTTTTTTTCCATTTTCCATCTTGGACTTAATAATGATGGATTTGGTAACTATATTACAGGGTTTATCTATAGATAAAAATGACCTTCAACTGTTTGGTATTCATTTGAATAACATTGATACTAACATGGGGGATACTAGGGACTCTAATGACTTATGCAAGAGCCTTTTTTTACAACTGACTAAAAGTATGACCAATTTACGTAATTCAGTTTGGCACCTTAAATTATTTAAGGCCTATGAGGTTAAAAACATAACCCCCAGAGGCCTAAGAATTAGGATGTAGCCTTATGTTAACAACCCTGATGATACATTACATGACGAATGGGCACAAACACAGCAAGATGCTACTATGTCTTTTGTTAAAATATTGTCCTCCTTTTATGAACGGTCAATCCAGACCAACATAACGGAAACTCAACACATTTGTGAGCAAATTAAGGCATATGAGGGTCAAACATACTATCAGGAATGTATTTGCAAATTGTCTAAAGTCTTGTTAGTGATAGAAAAAATCTAAGGAATAGGAAATTGCATAAGTTTCAAAGGGATTTGAGGTATTATGAGCAAGGTAAACCCTTTGGTTTCAGAAAGAATGTTGTTTTTTCAGATGGGGAACATAGGATGGTTAGGTCCAGGAGAAAGAGACCTAGATCGACTTTAAAGAAATCGACAATGGACTATAGCAGTACCTCAGGGGAGGAATCATGCATTACCGAAACAGAGCAAGGGCTTTCTCAGGGGTCCCCAGCCCTCAAAAAAACAAAAAATGTTGCTGCCTCTTTAGATCTAGGACACACAGGGGTGGGAGAAAACATCAAAAATGTCAAAAATTTGGAAACATTGTTACAAATGATAAATACCAAATAGTGGAATATTCAAATGTACTCAACATCTCATCTGTAACCCTCCCTGAAACTGCTATTAAACTATTGAATAAAGGATTAACATATGTTCCTGTTTTTTATGTCCATGAAGATACTGTGGTTAAGGATGTCCTTTCATTTTGTCGGTTGTTAAATCTAAAATTATTTTTTGGTCAACAGGAGAATTCTCAAACATCTACTGATTTCAAGTTTAAGAAATCTGTTTTTCAACCTCCCACGGACAAATATGTCACAGTATTTCAAAAATCTGTTCTCAAAGATCTACATTTCCATGGATATGAATCTTGTATGTTAGGCCACAACTTATCAGGGGATGAACAACAAGCCCTTAGGGAACTTAGGAACAATCATAACATAGTTATCATTCCTGCTGACAAGGGAGGAGCAGTTGTAGTTATAGACATGGTTTATTATTTATCGGAGGCCTACAGATAACTTAAAAATGCCATTCATTATATGCCAATGCCTCTAGACCCAACAAGCTGCTTCAAGAAGGAAACTGATTCCTTCTTAGAGCTTGCTGCTGAGGAAGGCATTATTAGTACATCAGTTTTACAACATCTTAAGGTGGATGATCCTCCGAAACAAATATTTGCTGCCAAAGATTCACAGAAATTTTCAAAAATCACCTGGCAGACCGATAGTATCCGGTATGGGTTTGCTCACGGAACCCTTATCAGGATTCCTCACCAAATATGGTGCAGTGGTTAACATTGTCACCTCACAGCAAGAGGTTCTCCGGTTCGATTCTTGGCTGGGGTGCCTTCTGTGTGGAGTTTGCATGTTCTCCCTGTGTTCGCGTGGGTTTCCTCCGGGTACTCCGGTTTCCTCCCACATTCCAAAGACATGCATCTGGAGCATTTCTCCCCGGGCCTCCGCTGAAAACAGGCTCTATGGAACCTAGTCGGACATTCCCGGTCAACAAATGTTAAATAAAAATAAATAAATAAATAAAAAATAAATAAATATCTACAGCCACTTCTGACTATGGCCAGATCAAGGATCAAGGATACCACGGAATTCCTCAGAATTGTAAGCGATACACAATTAGAACCAGAACGGGACAATGTGTATGCTGGATGTTACGGTTCTATATACAAACATCCCACATTGGGCTGGGTTTGAGGCTCTTGAATATTGGCTAAATAAAGCAAACCTTTATCGTCCAAGCTTTAATACATTGTTGGTCTGTATGGCAGAACATGTCCTAACAAAAAATATCTTTTATTTTCAGAAGGAATGTTACGGGCAGGTGCGAGGTACAGCTATGGGGCCATCCTTTGCCCCCATTAATGCAGACCTCTTTATGGGGTACTTGGAGGAATTCCTTATATATGATGATAATCATAACATATTTTTGGTGGATATGGACATTTGGTGATGATATTTTGATGACTGTTGGCTGGTTTGGTGTGCAGATACTGCATATCTTTTAGAGTTTGTCCAATACCTCAACGATAACAAGTGGGGTATTGAATTTACTCTCAATATGCACCAACAAGAAATTCATTTCTTAGATGTCAAGATTTGTAGGAATGTGGATAACACATTTGTCAACACAGGTGTATCGCAAATATCCGCAGTACAATAGCTTTTTGGAAGCCACCAGTTTACATCCGGACCACATTATAAGGAATATTCCCAAGTCCCAATTCCTTCGTACTAAAAGGATTTGCTCCTCCAGTGATGATTATGAACATCATAAGAATGACCTGGTACACAGGTTCAAAGCCAGGGGTTGTAAATCAGGGCATATTCTTTCAGCTAGCAATTTGACTACTGGACAGGATAGAGTGGATTTATTGAAATATCATGAGAAAATGCCAGCAACAGACAATACTATTAGATTTGTAACTACATATGGTAGAAACATTCATGCCATTAGAAATGCAGTTAACAAGAATTGGAATATCCTTATGGCTAATCAGGAATTACCTAGCCTTCTGACAAATGAGTGTAAATTTTCATATTGTAGAGGTAGGACATTAGGATCTTACCTCAACCATTACAAATCCAGGGCTGAACGACTAATCATGGGAGACCAATTAACTATCACAGGAGATAAACTGGTGGGATCATTCTCCTGTGGACACTGCTCCTTTTGTAAATATATGCCTAAATCCAAGGAGTTTTCTAGCCTGAACACCAAATTGGTGTATATTATAAAACATTTTGCCAATTGTGGAACAGACTGGGTGGTCCATTTGGCTACCTGCTCTTATTCCTCATTTTATGTTGGGCAGACCTCTAGGCTGTTCAGAATAAGGATGTCTGAACACTTAGGTGACATTAGGAACAGACATATGACTAATGCACTGTATAGACATGTATGTGTTCACAAAACAGCTACCTTTCATTTTTACATATTTGACAAAATATGGGGAGATAGAGCACACAAATTAGGGTGGCACAGTATATTAAATGACAAAGAGAAAAGCTGTATAGTTAAGCTAAGGGCATTACTTTCCCCAGGTTTTAATGACCATTTGTAATTTTTGGTTGATACACATGTTTTTGAATATATTTTTGAATATACTTTTGTTATATTTTTGATATACTCCTTTGGATTGTATATAGTTATTTTAGTAATGTCCCTTTAAATGTCTGATTGACAATGAAGCTGGATGTAAAAAATGAAATAACTTTTGAAATGGACGATAATCACTGTTGAAGGCAAAGATTGCCGAAACCAGTCTGATTTCTTACTGTTTGCATTAAACCAAGTTTCACTCTCAAGATGCTGGCCTCTATTTTTTGATTTTACATGCATTTTCCTGGCTTGGTGCACCTGCCTTACGTGCGAAGTTCATCTTGGGCTCAGACCTGTAACTCAATGTCATGCTGTAGCACATAGAGAAGCATATGAAGGTTCTCACAGACATCAGTGGAGGAAAAACAATAGAATATAGATATTCTATGAAGTTTCACATTTCTCTGATATTTTGTGGGCCATCTACTGCATCCATATTGCCGTTAATGTCTTGCCTTGTCCATGTGGCATCTAGTACAGCAAACAGAAGTGCTTCCATGCTATCAACTACCAGGTAGTGTGCAATACGCAGGGTATATTTATTTTTTATTTATTCATTGTTGATCAGCTTAGTCCCACTAGGCTAGTAGCCTCTTTTCAGAGAAGGCCCAAGGTAGTACTTATACTACTAAGGTTAAATTTGGCCAGGTCGTCAAGGAACGTCAACTACTCTTTTCGATACGTTTTGTGGTATCTTTTACATCCACCTAAGCTACCACCAACACAAGCAGATGGGGCCCTGGTTTAATGCCTCATCCAATGGACAACACACTTAGAAGTACAACACTCCCCTTATGCCACACTGCAGTGTCAGCAATCCACTTACTTGGTGTGGTAATAAAACCCATAGCCTTCTACACCAAAGGCAAGTGTGCTACCTGTTGTGCCACTAACAATGCAGATTTACAATTTGTCTGTGTACCATTCAAGCCATTTTCACAATTCCCATATCTAGCACACATCTACTAGCACTTTTTTGATGTGATTTCCCACAATGATATTTAATTTGTAAGTGCGCACAGTTTCATTACCAGGCTGAGCAGACAACCAGAAGGTATATTGAATGCCATCCATTCATAAAGGTGCCCAGTTTTAGGTGTTGCAGTGGATACTGGATACTCCTTGGAGCCAATGGTCATGACACCTGTATGCTACCTGTACAGAATAGTTCAGATGTTGTATAACAATGTATTGACACAGATCTGCAACACCTTTGAGCATGTGTTTCATGTAATAGAAGCCTGCTTTTGTTGCCTAGGCACCTCTTGTGGTGCACTGCAATATGTCCTGAAGACTCGCAGCAAGATATTTGTCATCTCTGCAGTGTTGTCCAACATGGTGTTAAGTAAACAGCTAGAGCATGTATTTGCAATAGGACTACTGGACAGACCAGAGATAACAGCTGAGGATTCGGAGGAGGCAGCTGCCGGAGACCATATGCTAGGCAGAGGCAGGTGCAGTGCACTGCTGTACTATCAAAGAAGTATCATCTAGTACACAACTATTGGCCACATTAAAGACAGAAACAAGTACAACTAATTCATGCAGTTCTGTTCCCAAGCTATGCAGTAAAGTGCATTGTTTGTTCACACTGCACATTTGACATGCTCTAACTCATGTAACCACAGAGGGGTGGACAGGAAACAGTTGTCAAGGATCAGAAATAATTATATAGGTGGAAGG
This sequence comes from Protopterus annectens, assembly GCF_019279795.1. NCBI lineage: Eukaryota > Metazoa > Chordata > Ceratodontiformes > Protopteridae > Protopterus > Protopterus annectens. The sequence goes on from NC_056732.1 coordinate 1,602,633,756, forward strand.
TGAGGTGGCTAGGGGATATGGAAGAGTTTTAGAGATACACAGTTGGGAGATTTGGGGAACTGGATATATTCTGCTGTGTCCTGAAGGGGTGGAGCATCCTGATGGGGAGATGTAGCCAGATGTTCCGGGCATTTGTGCAGTAGTGCTGCAGTGGGTCACAGCTGCAGCAAATGGTGGAGCACTAGGTGTGGCTGTGACTGTTGTTGTGGGTCCACAAGTGTGCATGATGAGAACTGTAGGCAGCCTCAACTACTGAGGTATCCTATTCTTGGAATGGCTGTCTCAGTAGCATCTGTTGGCAATGATGATATAGAACTGCAGGATAGTGATGTGGAGTACTGCAATAGTGGCTATGTCTGTGAAGGCAGCCCCATCATGTAACTACAGGCCCACCATCGGTAGGTGACAGAGACAAAATGGTAGTCTGGGACCCAGTCCCTGATATTCCAGTTATTAAGCACCCTACAAAGGAGTCAAAAGATTGATGGCCAAAGTCATGATGAGTGTCATGGAAGGCAATGCCACAACACATAATGGTGGCTGCAGAGGCCACAAAGTGGCCCTCCAACACTATCAGCAGGCAGGTGGGCTCCATGTCCCTATACCATATATATATGTATATATGGATCTAAGACGTTTGATCGAAAGATCAAACGTCCAAATTGATAACCACCCAACACATTTTAACGAAAGCGCTTTCATCAGAAAAGCACTTTTGTTAAAGTGTGTTAATAAAAAAAAAAAAAAAAAAACACTACATTTACGTTTCTGCAGGGTGCACCCCCCATGTGGGGGGCTGTGCCCTGCCTACTTTAATATTCTCCATCCGAGACCACACTACAGTGGGGAAAAGGGAATTTTCCCTTATCTGCACCATAGTACGGCCTCGGCAACAGGAATACTTACGCGAAAGTGCTTCTTCGGTGAAAACCACTTTTGAGTAAGTATGCTCGCCCTAAACGGATTCAGACGTTTGATCTTTCGATCAAACATCCTGGATCCATATCTATATATCTATATCTATATATATCTGTATATATATATATATATATATATATATATATATATATATATATATATATATATATATATATCCTGGTGTTGCAGATCTCATTGCTGTCATGACATATGCATGCCATATGCTAATTTTGTCCATTATGTTATGGGTGACATTTGTCTGTGCCTGATTCACTGATCTATACATCCATTGATTTATGCCCAGTGTAACACCTAGATCTGCTACTGATGAGGAGATTTGGCACCAACATAGTGTGTTATGGTGGTGCTTGGGTAGTAGATGACTTATAATGTAAGTATAGGGGCTGGAGTAGTGGTAAGGCTTCTTGATATTGGGTATGTCTGTTTGGTGGGTCTATGTCAATTATTCGAACGCTTAAAATGTCGAACGTTATATGGTCAAGACCATATGTTCGACATTTCAAGTGTTCAAAGGCTGACTTTTAATGGTGCTGTATATTGCAGAATGGGAGAATTTCCCTTTTCTGCACTGAAGTGCAGTCCCGGAGTTGGTATATTTAAGTAGGGGGATGTGGCGGGTGCAGGGGGGCTTGCCCCTCTGCTTGCACTGTTAGTGTATGCTTTTGTTTTTTTTTTTTTTTAATTAGATATTCGAACTTCCAAATATCGACCATGTGGTCTGGCACCGTATGGTATTCGACATTTTGGAAGTTCGAATATTTGACATAGACCCTGTTTGGTAGGGAGTTGCTAGGGGGCGTAGTTGGGGTAGTTCTTTGAGTAGCTGATAGGTGGAGAGGTTGGTCAGGTGATTAGGGGTTAGAATAGATGTAGTTGTAGTGGGGGCAGGTGGCAATTGGGGGCAGGATAGGGGAGTGGAGTGAGCCGAGCTTAGTGGGGCCCAGCCAGACCGCAGTCAGACCGCAAGACTGCAGAGACAATCAGTATGTACTGCTCAGGCTAGAACAGGACTGCAAAGTTAAAGGGTAAGAGCAAAGTTATAGTTCCCTTATTTATATTATTTGTTTGTCCCTTTTGAATTTCATTTCAAGCTGTAGGGTTATTGGGCATGCTAGACTAGTCTTGATCTAGACTATTCATGAATTTCTTTTACTAAAATGTTTTTGACTAGCACAAATAATGTAGTGTGATGTTGGTCTTACACTGCACTATGTGGACCATGCCTGCCTTTGCAAAAGCAAGGTAGTGTGTGGTACTATCTGTGCATTCCCTGGCAGCTCCATTACAGCCATGTGCCCATAGGGCTTCAAAATTTCTATGAGTAGTCTGTACGGCAACAGTGCCAGTTCATAGGTTCATAGATTCATAGGGAGGTACTAGGCTATTGGCCATAGGGCCTATATAAGCCTAGCCAAAAAGGTACCCTGGCTTTCGCCACCCAAGAAAATGATTTTCCTGTGCCCCTTAGGCAATTTAGGTGGTGGTCTACTGCTATGGCAATGTACTGTGCAGATGCTGGTAGAGTCATGCTACCATGTGAGATGAGTGTGCAAATGTATGCCTCCCTCAGTCCTCACATGTCTGTTGTGATCAGACTACTGTACATTGAAATCAGGCTGCCTTGCACTTCTATGCTGTCCTTCAGATCACTTCATGAGGTTTCCATGATGCGTGCTGATGTGGCTAAGCTATCATTTGCACTCCTAGTTTCAACCTAGTGAGTGGCTACAGCTTTAAAAGTTCTGAATTTGGAAGGATTCCTGTGTGGTACATTAGGAAAATGAAAAGTTTCCTTCATCTGTTGCATCTGAACTACTGGGAGCATCTGATAGGGGATTTATGTAAGGGTCCCCAGTGCAAGCAGGATACCTGGCATTTACGTGCATGGAGGCGAGTAATGCCATGATCACCACCCTGTCTGATGAATAGTGCCAGCACCACTGCAGGTACCATAGGTGGTGCCACCTTGACATTCTGTGCCAATGGGAAGAAGAGGATAACTTGAGATAGCTTGAGTACTAAGTAAATATAACTTACTGTTCATTCCTCTTAAAAAGGTAGGTTTAATTGTACAGCTTTAAGCTGTTAGTGGTGCCCATGGGTATGTGCAGTCATTATTTTCTTCTGTTATGTATCATTTGGCTCTCAGTGAGGTACAGAATAACAGTGTCAACTGCTGGAGGAGGTAGGCATGACTGTCTAGGCATAATGATGCATGTAATGTATTACTGCTATGCCTCTGTATGCCTTCTTCACCTGCTTACCACAGCACTGCCCAGGTAAGTAATGCTGCTAAATAATCCCACACAAGCTTATGCACTGACACCATCACATTTATATCTTTTCTACTTCTTTATGGATATTTTAACAGTAAGCATTGGAAATGTCAGGACCCACTAGAGTGAGTTCCAGAATATGGAGACTGAATGGCCAAAAAGCGGACTTGCATATGCTAAGTCTGAGATGCCATTTCTCGGAATATTGCCTTTTCTCTGTGGTATTGCAGTCCTGGAGTTGGTATATAAGTTTGGGAGGTGTGTGGGACTTGCCCCCCCCCCATGGGGTAGTTTAAAGTTGAAAAGTGATGTCTGGTATTCTCTCTTCTCCTGTGTTTTCAATCTTTTTTGTTTTTTGGCTTGTTGGCACTTGGCATTTTGAGTGCCAACATTTCTACAGGAATCCTATTTTAACTTCATCTGTAACTGTGCTACTGTTGTTAGCGCTGTCACAAATAATTCCTAACAGTATCTTCATATTTCAGAATTTACTGACCTTGGGTGGAACATTGCAAGAAAGGGTATAGGTCTTCCTTGAAGTAATTTGTCACTTTGTACTGTTGATTGCATCATACCTTTGCATAGCTTTGGGTTCACCACTAAGGAAATGCACATTGCTCTTATATGCCTGCCATTTCAGGATGCATTAGTGCCCATTCCACTGTATGTCTCTGTGCCAGGTACTGCTGGAATAGCATAGGTGTGCCACCTGTCTGGTAATTATGTATCACTGCATTTGCATTTAATTTTGTTAATATTTACTATCAAAATAGAAATGTGACAGATGTAGTTACACATTGACCCTGGTAGTTAGAGTCTCACATACACAAACAAGAGACAACAAACAGTTTGTCAGTGACTCACACATATCACTCACTGTACCCACAAAGGACCACACACATAGACACACATATGTGGAGGTGATCACAAGTAACTTACCCAAACCTCAAACAGTTCTGAGAAACTCTGCATGTCCATAATCAAAACAATTCCCATCACAACACATAAAGCCACATCTCACTGTGCCTAAACTACCAAGCCCATAAGATGAAACACTCCACAACCCAATATGGGTCATAGAAAGTACATTGTGAGAGACACTGATGTCCCTCTAATCAAGCTGGATAAGGAGAAGGTTACAGTTAGTTGTTTGTCAGGGGCCAGGATTCACCAGATCATTTGAGCACTCAGGTCACTTACCCCTAAGTAACCTGTATAACTCAGTCATAGTCATGTGGCCATGAGATGTAGCTCCTAGATGAAGAGAGACATGACTGAGCTCTCAGATTATGTGTGACAGGCAGGTATTAGCCTAGGACTGATCAGCATTCTACTGTCTCCAAGGATGATGCCACAATACCAGCAGAAAATGATCGACTTTAACAATTGGCTTTGCTACTGGTGTCATTCCAAATGGGTCTAATATTTGTCAACCTGGAAGGACATGGTTGATAGGCCATACTGCTTTGCCAGAGATGGTCTTCATATGTCATTTCTAGGCTTTTGGATACTGGTCAAAACAGTATCCACCCCTATAGTGTCTTTTTTAGGCACTGCCAAACACAGAAACCTTCCAACATAACAACATAACAAAATCTACTCAGGACAAGCTAAAGGGGTTACTGTTCAATGTTAGGGGGCATCAACAAGTAACTGCATTCCCTGGAAGCTGTCCTCACCCTGTAGAATGCTGACATATATGCAGTTACTGAAACATGGTTCAAAGCCACAGAAAGCACTCTGGCAGTGCAAACCTGTAATGCTTTTCATACATTGCGACCACCCACTGAACATGAAAGAGCTAAAGGTGGAGGTGTACCTATCTACATAAAGAATAAGCACACCTCAATGCTGGTCAAACAATATGAAATGCTTGAGCTGCTCCATGTCTAACTAACCATTTGAAAAATCTATTACCATATTATTGCTAGCTACAGGTCCCCCACTGTGAACCAGGAAACCCATACATCATACCTGAAGTTACTAGAATCACTCACCATCCAGCCAAATACCATACTCATGGGTGATTTCAACTACCACTTCATTAATTGGGAGGCATGCACGACCACTAACATACAGGCCCAAAGATTGCTTGACTTTGTAAATTCAAATGCCCTAGAGCAAACAGTCTGCACTCCCAACAGGAGAACAGATATCCTTGATCTGGTACTCACAAATATGGGAGAGTGCTGCACCCCCACTAGTGTTATGTCCTCACTAGTAAGATCAGATCACAAAGCTGTCTCCCTTGAAATAAAGATAAAACTAGTCCCCCCCACCTAACCCCAAAAGCTTTAAGAGCTTCTCTAAGGTAAATTACCCCCTATTAAGGGATGGCATAACTAGTTTCCAAGCTTCTCCAAATCCAGAAAACACAGAAACGTATGCAGAGGCATACACAGAAGCCCTGTATGACCATATAAACAACTGCATAAAAACGGCAGTACCAGACTGAAATAAACCCAGGTCCAACCACAAAAACAAACCACCTTGGTGTGTCCCTAGTATTAATAGGTTGTACACCAAAAGAAAGAAAACCCTGTAAAGAAGTAAGAGGGAATGTGCACAATAGAGGAATAAGTCCCTCATTTGTCTAAACAAGTGAATCAGAGTACTAGTCAAGTCTCTTAAAGCAGACTTTGAGGTAAAAATAACCTACAAAGCTAAGGATAACCATTCTATCCGCAGTGTTAAGGGGACTACCCAACAATGCGTGGATTCAGTTGTAGATGGCATCACTTATACTCAGCCAAAAGACACAGCAAATCCACTGGCTGACAAATTCAGCTCAAATTTTACCTCCCCTTCACCCCCAGTTCTTCCCCAAAAAGTACCCTCCATTACTTCATTGCCAATTATCACCAAAGAACAGATTCCCACTGCACTCTCTAAAGCTAAAAACATAGCTTCAATGGGGCTTGACAACATACCAGGTTGCTTTTTAAAAAGCTTAAATCAGTAGTTATCAGTTCCATTAGAATCTCTATTTAACCACAGCCTTTGGACTGGCTTTGTCCTTATAGAGTGGAGGACAGCCATAGTCATCTCTCTTTATAAAGGGGGACCAGCTACTGACCCATGTAAATTACAGACCCAAATAATCATGGACCTGATAAATAATGACATAGAAAACTTCCAAACACTGGACCCAATTCAATTTGGCTTTGTCAAGGGAAGGTCATACCTAGTGAACCTGGTGGATTTCTTTGAAAAAGTCACTAAGGCCATAGATGAGAGTAATACATTATATGCTGCCTACCTCAACCTAACTAAGACATTTGCCACAATTCCCCACTCAAGTATTATAAATAAACTCACAAAACTGGGCATAAATCCCTATATCAATAGATGGATAGCTAATTGGCTCATGGACAGGACACATGTGGTTAAAGTGGGTGAATCCAGATCCAGCAAGAGGCCAGTTACTAGCGGTGTGCCACAGGGCTAAGTACTGGGACCACTCATGCTCAGAATCTACTTCTCTGGAGTTGAGCAAATATGGAAGGCCTCTGGATAACAAAGTTTGTCAATGACTGCAAGCTGGGAGAAATCATTGAATCCCCTAACAATGTAGATATCCTTCACCTGGGATAAAAATTGGAGAAATTACTGGTGTCAGAACCATGGCCTAAAACTAAATGCAAAAATGCATCATCATGTCCATTAGGAAGTCAAATACGCCTGCAAATTACAACATCAATAGCATGTCCCTTAGAGTAGACTCAGAAATGAGAGATCTAGGTACGCAAACAGATACTAGCCTGAACTTTGACTGCCATGTGTCCACAGTGGTGAAGAAATCCTTTTATGTGGCACAACTTATAAGTAAAGATATGGCATCCAGATCCAAAGAAATTATAGTCCTACAGTACCTAGCCCTACATTAGGCTAGTAATTGAGTACAATGCACGATTTGGCATAGGTTCATAGGTTCATAGGTTCATAGGTTCATACTAGGCTATCTGCCCTAGGGCATTTATAAGCCTAGCCAGAGTATGTTTGGCTTTCGCCACCCATTTTAAATTAATTTTGCTATGCCCTTTTTCGAGGTTAGTATACTGTGCCTCTGTCTAACAGTGACGCAGAAGTGATACCCGGGGTAAACCTACGATCTCCCATCCACTCATCAAGATTCCTCTTGAAGAGAGTCAATGAGGGACTCTGCCTAACCTGGACTGGGATTTTATTCCAGAGTGAAGGGAGCCTCTGGGTTATGAATCTGTCCCTCCAGCATGTCCTATTTATTTCAGTGCTGAGGTTCAAGTCTCTCGAGTGTGAAGCTCGATGGGATTTGGATTTTTTGAGGTGCAGCATGTCCCTTAATTCCTGGTTGGACATGGCTTTATACATCAGGCACAGGTCGCCTCTGAGCAGGCGGTATGTCACTGAGTAGAGCTGGAGTTTCTTTAACCGGGCAGCATATGGCATCTGTTTGAGCCCTTTGATCCTCTTGGTGAGGTACTTTTGGGGTCTTTCCAGTTGCTGCAGGTGTTTGGTAAGGTACATCCCAAAAGGGGCATTGTACTCGATTATGGGCCTGATGAGGGATGAGTAAAGAGGCACGATGACCTCCCCTAATCTAGATGTGAATCCCTTCATGATTAGATGGGCTATATAAAATGTTTTTCTAACCACTTTGGCCACGTGGTTGTCAAATGAAAGATTGCTATCAACTTGGGTCCCCAGGTCCCTAATTACTTCTTCTGTACTTAATGGATTACCACCTATGTGGTAATTTGTGGGCACTTTGTTTTTGCCAAAGGGGATGACTATACACTTTTTGGCATTTAGCTTGAGCCCATGGCTCTGGCACCAGTTGTCTGTTTCTATGAGGCCCTTTTGGAGGATGCTTGTGTCGTCTGGTGAGTCAATTATGGCACTCAGTTTGCAGTCATCTGTGAACTTGGTCAGCCACAGTCCTTCTGTGTTGGCCTGTACCTCCAAAAAATATATACCGAACAAGAGAGGTCCCAGGACTGAGCCTTGTGGGATGCCACTTGTAAATGGTTTAGAGTCTGACATGGCTTCAGCAATTCTAACCATGTGGGTTCTGTCCTTGAGCCTGTTTGCAACCCATCTAGTGACATAGGGGTTTATATTTAAGCTGGTGAGCTTATCTATAATGCCCAAGTAGGGTATTGTATTGTAGGCTTTTGCGAGGTCCAGGTAGGCTGTGTGGACCACCTTTCCTTCGTCAATGGCCTTGGTGACTGTTTCAAAGAAGTTGACCAGGATTAAGAGGCAGGATCTGCCCTTAACAAAGCCGAACTGGGTAGGATCCAGTGTCTGTAGGTCCCCAATATCTTTATTTATGAGGTCCATGATGATTCTTTCCATAGCTTTGCAGACCAAGCTAGTCAGGCTTATGGGGCAATAGTTTCCAGGGTCCGTTGAGGCACCACCTTTGTGGAGAGGGACCACTGTTGCTGTACGCCACTCTTTGGGTACATATCCTGTTGTAAGGCTGAGATTGAACAGCAGTTTTATGTTTGGGTTTAGCTCGTCTTGGAGTTCATGTATGACGCAGCCCGGGACACAGTCTGGTCCCATTGATGCTGTGTTTTTTGCTTTGGAGAGGGCGGCTCTTACTGAGCATCTGAGATGCCAAGGGGGCAGCACTCTGCTGGGATAGATATTTGCCCTTTTGGTGGGGAGGGGGGGGGCTTGCACTTAACCTGTCAGCTAGGTTGTTGGCAATGTCTGTGGGTTCGGTGTATTTTTTTGTCATTTTGGACTAATTCTGAGCATATCTGGGAATTCCCACCCAGGTTCCTAACATAACTAAAGAAAGCCTTGTGATTATCCTTAGTCTCCTGTGCAATTTTTCTCTCGAAGCTGGCCTTAGACGATTTTATGAGTGCCCTTAGATTTTTGCTAATACTGATCAGAGATGCCTTCCCTTTTTGGGATTTTGCTCTATCATGTAGTAGCTTCCTCCTTCTATTGTATAGTTTGTTTATGGCTGGGGTCTACCAGACAGGACGTCTGCCTTTGGAGGATTGGGTCTTGGTTTTATTTGGGATTGCATGATCCATGCATTCCTGAAGGTGTTCATAGAATGCATTTATAAAGGATTCTGCTGTCTGGGTCATATTTTCCACAGGCCCGGGGGCTTTGAAGGATTCCACCTCGGTTTTGAGGAGTGTGAAATTTACTTTAGAGAAGTTTTTCACTGTGGTTTTCTGGGCAGGGGGTGGGGTCGGGATGTGAATATCCAGTGAGATCAGTTTATGGTCTGATCTTACCAGTGAGGGATACAATTCTGGTCTGGAGCATAGAGTCCCCATGCTGGTGATGATCAAGTCCAGTATGTTTTCCCCTCTTGTGGGAGTGGTAACAAGTTGTTCCATAGCATTTCAGTTTATGAATTCTAGGAACCTTTGGGCTAGGGTGTTGGAGCTAGAGTAATGCTCCCAGTCTATGTTTGGGTAGTTGAAGTCGCCCAATATAATGGTGTTTGGAGAGACCTTCATATTTTCCAGTGTTCTCAGGAAGGCCGAGTGGGGTTCCTGGGTTTGGGAGTGTGGTCTGTAGCAGGCTATAAACTGGAAGGCAGTTTTACCCACTGTTAGTTGCACATGGATAGTCTCTGATGCGTCGTGCTTTGCCACCAACCTGGAGGTGTGGGTATCTTTGATGAATATCGATACTCCCCCTCCTTTTGTGGTTCTGTCCAAGTTTTGGGGCCGAAAAGCATGGTATGAGGTATAACCTGGTAGTGCTGGGGTGCTCTCGGGAGCCCTGAACCAGGTTTCTGTTACTGCACAGATATCAATGTTCTCCATGCTAAGGAGAGTTTCAAGTGCGTGCATCTTGAGGTTTAGACTTCTGGCGTTGAGTAGCATTACTCTTAGTTTCTTATCCCTTGTGATACCTATGGAGGTGGGTTTGTCTTTTGAGCCTTGCCTAAAAAAGGCACTATGGGGGTAGCAAGAACCTTTGCCAATATCCAAAAGCCCAGGGGTGACAAGTGCAAGCCATCCCTAGCGAAGCATCATGGCTTATCGAGCATATCATCCCAGGCTGACAGGCATTGGATCCCCTTTGAATGACACCAGTACTTAAGCCAATTGTTGAAATTGATCATCTTGTCTTCATATTGTGGCATCATTCTTGGTGAGGGTAAGATGCTACTCAAGGTCAGGGTCATACTGGCCTGGGCTACATGCTCAGAGAGCTCCTCTATGTCTCTTTTCATGTAATCCAGGGAGGTACATCTCAGGTCATTCACACCAGCATGGACAATGACTAAGTCATATTTGTACTTGCCTTGGAGTGACCTGAGTGCTTGTGTTATGTGGCGGATCCTAGCGCCTGACAGGCTGGTCACCGTGACCTTCTCCTTGTTCAGCCTGGTGAGTGGGACGTCAGTGTGCCTGACGATAGAGTCACCTATTACAAGTGTATCAGGTGCATTGTTTAGCCTTAAGGGCTGTGACTGTTCGGCACACTGGCTTTGTGAGATATGTGTTGCACGTGTTTTGTTTTGGGGTAGCGGTTACTTGGGTGTCTGGTTTGGAGATCTCTGCTGCTTAGGCAGATCTTTATTTAGAGCCTCCGAGTATGTTTTTGTGTGATTATGTGTTTGGTTTGCTGTTGTGGTAGGTCTATGTGAGACTGGAATTGTCGTGAGTGTGGTTTCCTTCTCTTCCTGACTGGTTATGCCAGTACTGAGTTCAGAGAGCTTAGCCTCCAGTTTGGCTATATGGTTGCATCTCTCACATGTGTTGGAATTTGTTGGGAGGAGGAGAGGGTTGTCTGTGTACATGAGGCAGTTGTAACATTGCCTCAAGATTCCCAGGTTCACCAGCTGGACCAGAGAGGAGATTGACAACTGAACTTTGGACATGCTAGAATAATATTGGGAATTCCTTTATAATTGAAAACAAGGGCCAATGGGGAGTGAGGGTGTAGTGCTTTTAATTTTTAGTGCTGACTTATATAATTGCTTTAGTGAGCAAGTGCCAGGTAACTTAAGTGCAATGTGTTACAGGTAACTTAAATACAAAAACGACAAACAGTAACTTTCTTTCAAGTGAAACAAGGAAATAAGTACAGTAAGTAATGCAGATATCACTAGGGATCCACAGAAGTGCTGAGAAGCCACGTTTTAGGTGGAATTAGCGTTCCAGGGAAATAACAAGCAAACAAACAACAAGCATACAAACAAAGCTAGATTCAGCAGGCCTGGATCTAGTCTATGCTACAGCAAACAAGGTGTACCAATTTCAGTAAGAAACAGTTCAAATATGCAGGCACTATAAACCTTTAACCAGAAATTTCCAGCTCAGAAGGGCAGAGTCCAGCCTCTCCTCCCACAAGAGTGCAGACCACGAACCTTCTTAATGTAAAATAACTGGCCTGAAGCCCAAGTGCATAAACAAGAACTAATACACTTTAGGAATAACAGACACTGAACTCTCAATCAGCATTTCCCAACTTAGAAGGATGAAAGCTACCTGTCCTGCCACCACAGTGCATACCACAAACCTTCCTAATGTAAAACAACTGGTCAGAAGCCCAAGTGCTTAATCCAAAAGACTTAGAGTGATAGCTACACTTTAATCAAGTTACTACCAAGCAGTAACAAATACAATTGAATACTTTAAAGAATGCCTGGATTAGTGCTCAAGTTATACAAACAAAGCTAGATTCAGCAGGCCTGGATCTAGTCTATGCTACAGCAAACAAGGTGTACCAATTTCAGTAAGAAGCAGTTCAGATATGCATGCACTGTAAGCCTTTAATCAGAAATTCCCAGCTCAGAAGGGCAGAGTCCAGCCTCTCCTCCCACAAGAGTGCAGACCACGAACCCTCTTAATGTAAAATTACTGGCCTGAAAGCCCAAATGCTTAAACCAGAATTAATACACTTTTAGAATAACAGACACTGAGCCCTCAATCAGCAGTTCCCAACTTAGAAGGATGTAAGCGACCTGTTCTGCCACTACAGTGCAAACCACAAACCCTCTCAATGTAAAACAACTGGTCTGAAGCCCAAGTGTTGAAACTAAAAGGCTTAGAATGAGTTACACCAAGCAGTAATAAATACAATTGAGTACTTTTAAGATGACGCAAAAGCAAAATAAAGTAGGAAGAAACACAAGTACAGTAAAAGCAGATGAATTTTTTTTTTTTTTTCAGAAAAGTAGCAAAAGCAGTAGTAAATACAATTCTCATGCAGTGCAAGCTGGCACACTTGAATATGTAGCAATATTAATCCACACACAGTTTGAAAAAATGTAATTAAATTAAAAAGGACTAAAAGCAAGTGCAGAAAGGGTTAATTAGGTAGAATGCGGTAAAGAGATGGGCCTGGGGGAGTGTCTTAGATCAAATCTACAGTGGGGCGGGCACTGCAAAAGCCACCAAATTTAAACTACAACCAAGAACTGGGAGAGGGGGTGGTGAAAAAACAGTTTCAACACAGATGTGAGGAATGTGCAAATTATAAAGCCAAAAAATATATACTGTTCTCTCTCTCTCTCTCTATATATATATATATATATATATATATACAACAGATATCTAAGCAAACAATTTAGCTCTATAATACAGAATAGTACAGAAAAGTATACTCAGCTCTATATATTTGCAGATAGTTCTGTAAGGCTGTCTCTCAAACTAAGGTTCCAGTTTGAAACTTGACTAGGCACTTACAGCAGCTGGAATGACCTCAGAGGTTCCTCACAGAGAAATTACAGGGTGTAAATAACATAACTATGTAGATAAGCTAAAAGCCCTATCCATTTACTCTGCCTCCTACTGATTTTTAAAGGGTGACCTATGCATGATCTACAAGGCACTCACAAATCCAGCAGTGATGGAGCTGATACACATATGCAAGTCAAACATGAGGGTCAACCAATCTAGGGATCTAAACTTAGTCAGCGACTCAAACAAAACATGCTGGAGAGACAGATGAGTTTCAGAGATTGCCCCTTCTTTGGAATAGACTTCCTATTCACATTAAGCAGGACCTTCCCTGGCCCTCTTCAAATACAATTTGGATCAATGGATGGGGAATTGCAAATTCACACCTGGGGATGTGCCTATGTCCCTTATGGACATGGGAAATCTGTAAGATACTTAATTCACATGCACAAATCCATGCCATCCTCTTGCCCCTAGGGGCCATATATTGAGTAAAATTGGTTATATTGGCTAGGTTTGTAAGGGCCCTTAAATCTTAGCCTAGCAATCTCCTATGAACCTAAAGGTACTGCTTACCATTCCTAAACAGTGCCATTGTGGCACACAGCAGTGACGGGGTACATCCCATCACATACCACACCGTTATTCCCTAGTCCTGCTGCATGTGTTCTCCATGGCATTGCTCTGCTGACTTCATTGTCTTCTTCATGCAGCTGCAGTACAAAAGTGTAGCACATCCTATTGATCATTGTCGGTTTGCCTTGCCATCTTTCTCTCTGTCATTTTTTAAATTTTATTATATCTGTCCTTTTGTTATTTCATTTCTGCATTTAGGATAATTTGTTATGCAGTTTCAGCCATAGTACAGGATGTGGTGTGGCATTATCTACCCTGCCCTGCACCAGTTTTGCCACCTTCTTCTATGTTCCCAGTAGTCTCATGTCTAGCATTTCTAGGGTGACAAATGTCATTTTGCAAGGGATGAATGGAAGGGCTTGCCACTGACCTCTGGTTCTGTTTCTTCATTGGGTAGTGTAGGTTTCTCACTGGGGAGAAGCACTGAAAGGGTCACATGGTAGGAGGTGCTTAAGCTTGTGTGGGCTGTGGTGGGCCAGTGACTTGGGAACTAAACTAACACCCTAGATTATATCTTAATGTAACTTTCAGCATTATACAGGTACACAGTGCTGATAATTAGGTCAACAGTGGTGGAGCCCAACCATAATGTTAGTGACAGTGGTGACTAATTTCTGGTTTGACTGCTGTTGTTGCAGCTTGCCAGGCACTCTTTACCTTTACCTTTCCCTTGTCCCTCTCATGATGTTCCCTTTCTTTGAGTGTCACTGACACTCACCCTTCCCAGTTTATTTGCCAATCTTCCCCCATCACCATTTATCCATTCTTTGCCTGTCTGCATATCTTTTTCAGCACCTCCCCTTTCAGTTTGTCTGTATTATATATTTGGGTACACCTGCCCTTTCCACCTTCCTAGTACCCACCTTGTCACTCATGTCATTTCCCTGCTTCCCTCCCTCTCTACTCATCTTCTCTAAATACAAAAGGGGCGCCTGTACCAAAACGAAACAGGACTCTCCTTCCCCCACCTGTTGCTTTTCTCTTCACATTGCCCTCCTGTATATTCCTCTGCTTGCTTCTTTATCCTTCTAATTGTCCCATCACCCCATTTCTTGCTCATTTTATAATATAAATATGGTAGCTATTTTGCAATATAATCCTGGCTTGGGCTCTCTTTATGCCAATGTTGCATAAGAGTAGTGCTCAAGGATTTAACAAACCCCCTGTTAATATATCCCTGTCAATACAGTATATTTGCTAGCATGGCTTTCATTAAGTTATACCTCCTGGCTGTAATATTACCCATAATAACTGTATAAAGAGGAAATGTGGTGGAATTGCTGTAATGTTTCCCAATACTTATCATATCTCCCCGTGCAGCAAACCAACACCAAAACTCAGTTCAGCAGAGCCTCTTATTGCTTTCCTCAAAATAAACAGTTACAAACAAATATGTATTACTGCCCTTTATAAACAAATATGTATTACTGTCCTTTATAAACAAATATGTATTACTGTCCTTTATAAACAAATATGTATTACTGTCCTTCATATCCCCCCTGGTCACAATACAGCTGTACAGGAAGATATCCTACATTGGATATCCATAACATCTCCACAATAAAAAATATTACTAGGTGATGTGAATGTCAGTTGGTTGGACACAAACTCTAACTTTCCTACATAAAGCATGAACTTATATGGTTTCACATAACTAATTAATAGCCTCACACAGTATAGCAAGATATCAAATTCTCTATTAGACTGGATCCTAGTATCAGACCCTAGCAAATATGCCACCACAGGTACAATGTCAGACTCTCACAGTGATCATCTCCCAGGCAACATCTCACACATCCAGTTAAACAGCATATTTATAAAACAACATATAACCTTTCCAACTTTAACCCAGAAATGTTTATTACTGCACTATCATCTATTAACTGGATCTTTCTAAAAATCCTTCCCTTAGATGATGCTGTAATTGAATTCAATACAACTTTTCTAAATTTATTTATTTATTTATTTCACATATGTCAACTGGGTTAGTCCGACTGGGCAAGTTGCCCTTTTTCAGGGGAGACCCAAGGAGAAAAGCTCCATACCAGTATAGTATTAAACATCTTAAATAGCCTTGCACCTCCAGAAGGAGTAGTCTGAAAACAAATAATGCAATTTGGCTACCAAAAAACGAGCAGAATGCTAATGCAGGATACAGAAAAAGCATAGAACGAATAAGAAAAATATAAAACACCTCAATATCTTGAAAACTTCAGAATGCTTCGCAGTCATACTAAAAACAAATACCGAAGACAAAACACTATACTGTAATAGCTTTCAGAATATAAAACGCAACCCTAAAAAATGTTGGCCATCCATTAAAGAAATTGTACATCCCGGCCAAAAATTCAACCTAAACCCCTCTCCTAATAACTCACCCCTTAAAACTGCAATACAGTTCAACTCTTATTTACTTAATAGATAGTATAGCATCTCTAATCAAGAATTTCTGAACATCTAATCTGATCCTGCCCAGCAGCCATGTATTACCACATCCACTTTCACTTTCAAACCCGTGCCCACATCCTATATAAAACTACTCTTAAACAAACTTAAACTGTGCTGTCCTTCAGCTGATGACCATCCAAGCGAATACCTAAAAATAGCAGCAGATAGCACTGCCTATCCTGTCTCAATCCTTATAAATAGGTCAGTCCTGGAATCCCATTTCCTCTCTCTCTCTCTCTCTGGAAAAAGTCACACAGTATCCCTCTGCACAAAAGAGCAAATTCAACAGACATTAATAATTTTAAACCTGTAGCAATCATCTCCCCTCGCCGAAATACTTGAAAAATGTATTCAAAAACAATTGCTAGACTATCTCCTGCAGGAAGAACTCCTATCCCCTACACAACATGGCTTCTGCCCTTCCCATAGTACAAGTACTGCCCTTCTAACTTATATAGATACTGTCAATAAAGCTAGAGATTATGGCAGACTAGTCTCTTTCTTATTTCTAAACATGTCTAAAGCCTTTGACACAGTTTGTCACAGCAAATTTCTAATTGAAATGTCCTCACTAGGTCTCTCTCAGCCCATCTTTCTGTGGTTCAAAAGCTACCTGTCCAATAGGTATCAGTCATTAAAATTGCACTCCATGCTCTCTCCTTGCCTCCCAGTTACCACCGGTGTACCATAAGGCTCTGTCCTTGGTTCCTTCCTCTTTAACATTTTTACCAATACCTTCCACAAAGCAGGCCACCCTAATATAATACACAGATGATTCCACTCTCATTTACATATCTGACAACATGGTACACCACCAAAAAATTACTCAGAAAGCTTTAACAGCCACTGAAACGTCTTCATACCTCACAACTCAAGCTCAACCCAAAGAAGACCAAACTGTGACTTTTTTCCTCAAATCCCTCTCTCATGAAAAAAAAATAAGTCCTCTTTCTTCATAATGCAACCATTGATGTCACTTCTCATAACAAGTGATTCAGGGTGATAGTAGATGATAATCTTACATTCAACCCGCATATTCAAAATTGCATAAGAAAAACTCATCAAAAGTAGGGATGCTTTACAGAGTCAAAATCTTTCTCACAGACGCAACTAAACCTACATTTGCTACTACTTATCTCCTCCAATCTTCTTTATGGTGCTCCCATCCTTATTAACCTCCAGACTTCACAAAAATTGAAACTTGAACAATGCTATAACAAAGTTGCTAAATTTGCAGCACATACCCCTTTCAGAACCCACCACAGTATAGCAATGAAAAGCCTTAATTGGTTAGAACTGCCAAATCAACTAACATATATACAACTTCTTAGGTCTTAGGTGGTCTGTAGGATCGCTGTAGTGGGAAGTCTCCTTGGCCATGTTACATGCTAACAAGTTTTTTTCCCCATAAGCCATGAGTTTTTAGACTGGTGAGGGTTTTCACAGAGGTGTTTTAATTTATTAACAGCTATGTGATGTGGAATTTCACACATTTAGCAGACTACACACACCTTTACAGTCCAAGCATTTTCTGGGAAATCAACTTAAAAAACATACACAAAGAAATGTAAATATTTTGCAAACAATAAAAGCTATTAAAATAGTATAAACAGCAATATTATCAGTAAAGAGTCTTCTTTGCATTGATAATAATCATTATTGTGACAGGCTTCACATCTGCTGTATTATTGTGCTTGCAAGCTCAAAATGATATTTTTCTCTAAAGTTGTACAAACTAATTGTCATATCTTGGAAACTATGAAACCTAAATGCATTTTGTCAACTTAATTATGTTAGCCAGACATAACCTTTCACGTGACAGTAACAAGTTCCTTTCTATGTGCATGTTTACTGAGATATTTGCAGAAATATGAAGAATTATGTTTATTTGCAAAATTAACAATATAAATAACCCGGAATATCTCTCAAGATGTGTAACTTAGAGTGTAAATATCAATGACAGTTTTCGTCAGCATCATCTAAGGTTTCATCTGATGCAATACAACAATTTATAAGTTACCCAGTTTTAGAAATATTGCCTATGTGGAAATATGTATGTATGGAAATATTTCATATTTTCATAATTGCTAGCAAATAACTACCAGTATCTTCAGTATACTGTACTGCAATTGCACATTATTAATATGTCTTTCTTTCAACCACCAGGGTACTTCACACCTTGCTCCTCAATAGCATGAGGATCTCCAGTTATAAAAATATGAATTCAGATATTGAAATTTGAATAATAAGGGGAAAATTGGGGTTTAATTTCTCCACTGCAGGACTTCTGAAATGAACAGCCTTAGTATACTTTTGTTAAATACACCTTGCACTTTCCAGTACTGCGTATTATTAATTGATAGATACAAAAATTGTCTGGATGCCATAAGGGCATATGTGTGTTAACTAAAATAATACAAAAAGCCACAATAGGATTGAATTTTTACCTTCTAGACACAAGGTACAGGGTTTGATTCTCACCTCAGGTTACTAGCTATGCCTAAAATGGCCTCCTGGGGCAGTTAGCATACTACGCAGCTATGATAGAAGTCTAAAAATTAATACTAGTTGGGGATTGGTATAACGGGTTAAGCAATTTACCTCACAGACACAATGTACAGGCTGATTCTCACCTTTAAAAGAAAAACTGGGCCCACAATGGCAGCTAACCTAG
This sequence comes from Protopterus annectens, assembly GCF_019279795.1. Lineage (NCBI taxonomy): Eukaryota > Metazoa > Chordata > Ceratodontiformes > Protopteridae > Protopterus > Protopterus annectens. The sequence goes on from NC_056732.1 coordinate 1,602,652,382, forward strand.
TTCTTAACAATTAACCTGTATAAGACAACAAACAAAAATAATGAGACCATAATGTAAAAGACATAAAACAATAATCTTTTGTAAATGTAAATCTTTATTGTGATTGTATAACTAGCCCTTCAAAAATACTTCAGCTTTGCTGAAGCCACCCTTTTGTGACATAACATCGAATTACGGTGAAAGAAAATCATTACTTAGTTCATAAAGTACAATATCTTTACATAAATAAGCAGCACCTGTTGCTCCAGGGATTCAGGTTACTGGCTAAGGCTCTTGCCACCCCTATAGTGCCTTTTTTAGGCAAAGTTTAAAGGACAAAACCACCACCGTAACAGGTACAAGCAAGCAAAATCTGAGGGTAATGCTACTCAGTGCTAGAAGTCTAAACTTCAAAATGCACTCTCTCGGCACACTCCTAAAAATGGAGAACATCGATATCTGTGCAGTAACTGAGACCTGGTTCAAGACTCTAGAGAGCACCCCTGCAATACCAGGCTACAACTCTTACCACACTTTTTGGCCACCAAACCAGGACTGAAACACTAAAGGTGGAGGAGTATCCATATTCACCAAGGATATTCACACCACCAGGCTAGTTGCCCAACACAATGCATCTGAAATTCACCAGGTGCATCTAACATTAGGTAAGATTGCAATCCAAACTGTAGCTTGCTACAGATCCCCCACCATGCCCCAAGATTCTCACTACAACTTTCTAAACATACTGGAAAATATTAAGATGCAACCAAGCACCCTAATACTGAGTGATTTCAACTACCCTGCCATTAACTGGGAAAACACCTTTGCCCAACGGTTCTTGGAATTCATACATTCCAATGCCCTGGATCAACTAATCCATAGTCCCACCGGTGCTCCAATATCCTAGACCTGGTCATTACCAACATGGGAAATCGATGCTCCACACCTATGGACATCCCCTGATTGGTCAGATCTGACCATAAGCTAATCACCCTTGACATCCACATCCCTCCCCCACCCCCCAGTAAGTTAACCTCCATAAAAAATGTCTCCAAAGCCAACTTCATGCTACTCAAGTCAGAAGTGACAAACTTCATGATACCCATACAGACAGGAACTGAAAGTTTGACTGCTGAATCCTACACTAAGGCACTGTACGAGCACATCCACTCGTGCATGAATCATGCCATCCCAAATAGAATCAAGACACTCTCCTCCAAAAAAAGGAAGCCGATCTGGTGGTCCCCTGCCATAAACAAACTTTACAACAAAAGTAAGAAACTATTGCAGAAAAGAGGAAAATCCCAGGATGCAAAAAAACTCTCTTAACAGCCTCAGTAAGAAGCAGAGATCCCCTCATAAAATCCTACAAACTAGTTACGAAAATAAAATTGCCAAAGATTCCAAAGACAACCACAAAGCATTCTATAGTTATGTCAATAACCTAAATGGCAGTACTCAGATCTGCTCTGCGCTACAACAGAATGGCATTTAATATACTGATCACAAGTATATTGCCATTATCCTGACAGATCAATTCAGTGCCAACTTCACCCCCCCCATCTCACCCCCTAAAGGGCCCATCTCAATACCGAAAGATTGCCAAATTCCGGTAATAACGGCCACACAGGTAAAAAATGCACTCTCCAATGCTAAGAATACAGTATCTATGGGATCAGATGACATCCGGGGCTGTGTACTATATGAACTACAAAATGAACTGGCACACAGCTACAGTTATCCCACTGCACAAGAGGGGGATCCACCTTGGATCCCAGGAACTACTGCCCCATCTGTCTGACGAGCCTGATCTGCAAGGCATGGAACATATTATCATGGAACTTATAAACAAAGACACTGGCAAACTTCAAACACTGGACCCCACCCAGTTTGGGTTTGTGAAGGGCCGATCTTAAAGGCCGATCTTGTCTCCTGAACCTGATTTACTTCTTCGAATCAGTCTCCAGTGCTATGGACGAGGGGTAAGGCAGTCCATACAACCTATCTGGACCTCACCAAGGCCTTCGATACCATCCCCCACTCTGGAATCATAGATAAACTTACTAAGCTGGGCATTAATCCCTACGTCACTCGATGGGTTGCCAACTGACTTACTGACAGAACCCACAGTGTAAAAGTAGCCAACTCCAAATCCAGCTCAAGACAAGTGACAAGTGGAGTTCCTCAGGCTTTAGTCCTGGGATCGCTCTTGTTTGGCATCTACTTCTCTGAAGTACAGGCCAACACTAAGGGACTTTGGCTAACAAAGTTCACAGATGACTGCAAATTGGGAGCCATTATTGAATCCCAAAATGATGTGGATATTCTACAAAAGGGCCTTACAGAAACAGATGCTTGGTGCCAGAGCCATGGGCTCAAGCTCAGTGCCAAGAAATGTATAGTTATCCCCTTTGGGAAAAAAATCTACCCATGAATTGCCACATAGGTGGCAGTACACTAAACACCAAAAGTGTGATAAGAGACTTAGGGACACAGGTGGACAGTGGTCTCACCTTCGATAACCACATGCCACAACAGTCAAGACATCCTTCTATGTGGCACACTTCATCACTAAGGGCTTTTCATCCAGAAAAAAGGAGGTCATTGTCCCACTGTACTCATTCCTCATTAGACCCATTATAGAATACAATACCCCATTTGGTATGTACCTCTCAAGACATCTGCAACAATTGGAAAGGCTGCAGAAATACCTCACTAAAAGAATCACAGGCCTAAAGCAGATGCCCTATGCTGACCTTCTAAAAAAACTCCAGCTATACTCTGTCACATATCATCTACTCAGAGGCGATCTCTGCTTAACATAAAAGGCCATGTCAAACCCAGAGCTGTTGGACATGCTACACTTAAAGAAATCCCAATCCCTCAGAGCCACACGCTCCAGGGATCTAAACCTTGTCATCACAATGAAGAAAACATGCTGGAGGGATAGGTTCCTGACCCAGAGACTTTCCAGACTCTGGAATGGACTGCCCATACATGTCAAGCAGAGTGCCTCTTTGGCCATCTTCAAAAGGAACCTTGACAATTAGATGGGAGATAGGAAATTTATCCCGGAGATCACGTCAGTCACCCTGCTAGACAGGGGTCCAGGGAAGTAAATATTGTGGGAAGAAATAGCCAGGGAATTGTTATGGCTAGGCTTGAATAGACCCTAGAGCCGATAGCCTAGTACCAACCTATGAACCTATAAAAACTTGTTTGTGACAATCAGAAAACAAGGTGCAATGGTTATGAAAACATGCTGAAAAGTCGGGCAAATGAAAGGTTCCCTAGTGCTATGATATGCAATACTGTATGTGCCCAACAAAGAAAAAGAGATGATAAAAATGAACTGCCAGCCTCAGAGGTACCACAAGGACATACAGCAGTACAAGAGTCAGAACCAGATGAAGTCTTCCACTAGAATCTAATCTAGAAGAATTCTGCCTTTCTTTGGGTCAGTTATTTAATTTTCTTTGTTTCAATTTGCAATATCATAGATTTATGTTGACTTCTTTGGCAAAGATCTGAGATATATTTCAGTTCTTCCTTAGCTTTATTACTTAAAATTTTCTGCAATGCTCACGGTCCTTTACATTACAGTCAGCATTATACAGAAAAGATGCTAAGCATGAAATTATTTTTAGGTTCACAGGTTCATGCTATGCATGTGGTAGAAGTGACATCTGATTTGAAGGGATATTTTAGGGCTACATGGTTAAGGCTCATGTTAATAACACAAGTCAGAATGTTATAACTGAAAGTGGAAAGGGATGATGATGAAGTGAGGGGAGAGTCAAGAAATATGGAAGGATTTGTTTAGGGTTTTTGAATGCATATCCTTATGGTGAATAACAACAACCACTCAGAATATTATATCTATAAAGTTGTAGAAAGTATTCTAAGAACTAAAGCAACACAGGAATGGCAAAAGAAAATGTTGCCATTAGGGATGACTGCAAATATGGATACAGAATAAAAGCAAGAGGGACCTGGAAATTATTAGAGAAAACTGGCAGAGGATTCAAGGTATTAGAAGCAAATAACTAGAGAAGGAAAGGTAACAGTGGAATGAGGCCAAGAAGAAGTTTGGACTACAACTTAGAGACTGCCTTCCCTCGCAGCCATTGATATCAAAGAAAAATGGATAGGGGAGTTCCAGGCAAAAGACCTGCTCTGGTATAGTTTTTAGTCAAATCTAGAAAAGAAGCTGATAATAATAAGGGATAATTAGTAGGACATATAAAATATTGCATGATAACTGTGGGAATAAATCAGGGGAGGTTGGAAAAGATTGGGTATATTTGCAAGGTAACATTGGGAAGGCATATGTGTGGCTTTCAAGTATGCAACAAAGTCAAGAAGGTTTAAGATTTTTGCATGGACATGTTTGAATATATATATTCATACCCTAAGCAGGTGTCAAAGAGTTTTTCCTTAGGTAGATAGCAAATGTTGGAGGGATGATAGGGAAGAAAGAGCAACTGGGGGCATGTTTTTGGGAGAATAATGAGTTGGCAGACTTCAAAAATTCCCTACAGAGTACTCTTTCTGAAATATTGAGTGCGCAAATGGTTGCAACTAAGGAAATTATGCTTTTGAGCTTGGACACATGATCTGAATTGCCTAGACAATTAAGTTTAATTCTGTTGATTGCAAAAAAAAAAGCAATCACTAAAAAAAATGGAAATAAAAATCTAAACCAACTGTATTTTAAGTATTGAATATTATAAAAGAGATAAAATAACTGAAAGAAGACTCTTTAGAAAAGGAAAGGTGTCAGAAAAGAATAGCAAATAAAACTAAAGAGATCATAAAAGCTAATTAAATAAAGTAACTATACATTCCAGATACCAGAAAGAAAGTATCAGACTTAGAAGGGATACTAGAAGCATTTAAAGTATACTTTCATAAAGTTAATACCCAAAAGGAAATAATAGAGCCTCAAAACATATTAAAGTAATTCTTTAGAAAACATATCAAAACCAAACTAACAGATGACCATATAAAATGAATAGACAAACAAATAACTATGACTGAACTTAAATCCCAAATTAAAAATTTAAAGCCAAACAAAGCACCTGGCATAGATAATGTGATCACAGAAATGTTCAAATTATTATGAAGCTCTGGCATTACTATTAAAAGTGTTTACATTAGTAAAGGAAAGCAAAAATATTTATCTTTCTTGGAAATATATAATAATATCATCTATTTTGAAACCAGATAAAAATGTAAAGGAATATTAATCTTACAGACCTATATCTTTACTACATGTTGATTATAAAATGTTTATGACAACACATGCAGCTAGGATCAAACAGCTACTTCCATTATTAATAGATGAAAATTAAACTGGCTATATAAAAGACAGAAATACATATGATAATGTTAAAAGAATTATGTGATGGCCGTGCCCTGCCCAGCAATCAAGGAGACTCACTCCCTACCACTAACACCAAGGAGGGCATCTCATACAAGAGGAAAGAATAACAAATACACACAGTAAAGTACAATTTCCCCTTAAGTGTACACAGAGATCACAAGTCAGTTTGGGGCTGGTTGCTCCCTTGCTCCCCAGGTCCCCAATACGACTTCCACTGGCACAGCTATAGGGTCCAGATCTCAGCCTAGCTGGCAAGCTAACCTCCAGTACCCTCTCTGTCCCACCAGTGCTTTGTGTCCCTGCCCAGGTAGCTGACACACAACACACACTTTGAGGTAAGTATTTATGCAACTTCACAGACACTCCTGGGAAAGACTGACACAGATTCTCCAGCTGTGCCCCTTTACCCAGACTATACGGTAGTAATTACTGCCACCACCAGCTAATACTTATCAGCTACCCAAAGGCCCTTAAAAGGGTGTCCAATTATTACTGTGCAATATTATTATCCAATTAGTAAGTGTGACTAATCAGTCTAAGGATTATTAGAGTGGCTTTGTACAATAAACTCCATAAATATGCAATGTACTCTAGAGCTTAACTTGTCTCTACACAAACCAGCCACAGTTGAAAAAGGTTTAAAAATATTTAATAATAAATAATTAAAACACAAGACAATGCTACTACAATACACTGCTACTCGAGAGTTCAGAAATCACACATAAACTTAAAATAATTCCGTAGTACAGTTCTGACAGAAAAACACTTAAGTCTAATCTTTATAGTCCTAGCTATTTCTACAAGAGGACATACTTCTAAAGTAACTTACTTTCACAGGGCAAGGCAGTGCTGAGAGTTGGATATCAAGATCAAAATGCGTACAGTCTCTCTCTCTCTCTCAGCAATAGTTTTTAAACTCACTAACAACATCTCTGCTGGGTCTTCCCAGATTACATCATTTTGACACTTAGGTTTTCCCAGTATACACATTACATCATTTTGACACTTAGTCTGGAGTTCCCAGGCCAACAGGCTACATTATTTAACAATCTAACACCTGCTCAGGAAACTACAACAATAAAAGACATTTCACATGTACACTCTAGTAATTATTCCATAAGTTAAAACAATCAAAATAATGTGATAGCCCAGACCAAATGACTCTGAGATCTACAGATCAAAGAACATACAAAACATAATTTCAATTTCAAAGAACATTTGATATGCTTGGCTTAGTTTTCCTTACAGCAGATGGCAATGTTGCTACAGTCCTGAAGTTCACATTTTACAGTGTTTTCTTTCATTTAAAAAACAAGCCTGTATTTTACATTTATATTTACAAATGATAGAATTATGTATCAAATTATTGCTGGCAGCCTTCACCCATCTTCCCCAATCTTCACAAATTATATCTTTAATTAATTACATTAATCATACAAAAGCACCATTAATATAGTCAGTTTAGACATAAATAGTGCCTTTGATTCTGTCCACTAGGATTATCTATGATCAGTTCTAGAAGAAGATGGAAAAACTCACACTATTAATTAAATCACTTTATGAAAAATCCTTAGCATATATTAAGATTGGATCATGCTTTTCTAAGCTTTAGAAATTACTAAAGGTATAAAACAGGGATGCCCCTTGTCTGCATTATTATTTACCTTAGTAATTGAACCTTTTGCAAATTACGTTTGAATGGATAAGAATATTAAAAGTATACAAACTGACAATAGTCTGGAAATGAAGGTTCATTTGTTTGCAGATGATATTTTGTTAACCTTAAAGGATGATAAGACCTCTCTAAAAAACTCTATTACATTTAATCGAACACTTTCATAAACTCTCAGGCCTTAAATTAAATGAAAATAAAACACAGATATTACTTATAAACTCTAATGAGAAAGACACATATAAGGATTTTTCTAAATATATAGCTGCTGACAACAAAATAAAATACTTAGGAGTTATATTAACAGATGAACTAGATAAGACAATAACAATAGACTACTCTAATATTCTAAATAACAGTAAAACACTCATTCAAAAATGGAATAAACACTTTTTTACAATGCAGGACTGGCATTATATAATTTAAATGCTTATTTTTCCAAAAATCTTATACTTCATACAAGCCAAGCCTTTTATATACCTCCTACTACTAAATCTTACATACAACAATTTAATAAATGAATGGTACTCCAATAAACCCATAATAGCTCAGAATCATCACTTAAATGACAGGGAAGAAGGAGGAATTAGTCTTCCAAATATAGATATATATGCACGGTCATTTAATATGAAAACAGTATCATTATGAGTAAATAATGTTTATTCTGACAGATGGAAACACATACATGACAAGATATGGCTAAAATCAGGTCTTACATTACCATCACAATATATTAAGTTGGTATAAAGTAATTTTCTTTGGATGATGGCAAAACATTTTGCAGAAAGCAAACAGAAGCACATAAGTTCTAAGTTTATAAAAAAGCATATTAAAAGGATATAAAACCCTTATGAATAGGAATCCCAACATACAAGCTTGGTCATTCTTACTGTATCCTATTGCATGTGCACAAAATAACATTAAAACTTTTGATATGGATATAATCAAGGCTCTTAGAAAGTGTGAACTGACTTATTGGCATCAGTTACTAGACTCTGGAAACGTTTTAACAATGGAATAAATAAGAAACAAATTTGATTTAGGTAATGATCTATGGCTAAGTATACAGGATATAAGACAGTATATCTTAAACAGAATAGAGATAATGCAATTAATGATCAAACAAAATATGCCTAAATTTATAGAACATTTGGTCTTTTCAACAACACAAGCTGTTCATGGAAAAGCTTACTTATCAAGCATCTATAAAATAAATAAGAATAGAAAATGATATCATACAGAAAATTTTGGGAATTACTTTAAAACAAAAAAAATAATCAAATGGCAAATGCCAATGACAAGAAATTAATACGTATCTCTGCAAAAAAACATCTCTTTCATTGCAATGGAAACTGTTGGAAATTTATTCATAGGTCCTTTATAACACCACATAAAATGGAAATAATGTTTAAACAAAATATAGGATGTTGGAGATGTAAAAGGAACTTGAAAGCAGATTAAAGGCATATGTTTTATGATTGTCATTTACTTAAACCATTTTTAGGATAAAGTTAATTTTTTTGCAAATAGTTTTTAATGATAATTTCCATTTGTATAAAACTTTGATTTTGTTTAATGCTCCCATACCCCTATGTGTTGCTAGAAGAAAGTTTTCACCTTTATGGACACTACTGGCTATAGCACGGAAAGCCATTACTACAAATTGGAAAAGTGCGACCTCAGCCACATTTAATGAATAAACATCATACTGAAGTATCACAAATGGAAATGACAACCATTAGAATGAGAACAGAAAGAACCACATCTTATTACAACTTATGGAAGAAAGTGAATGAAATAATGGAGAGAGATGACTGTAATACCTTGTGCAATTAAGTTTTAAATGTAAAAATGTGCAATATCTTTTAAATTTAGTCACCTTTGTAAATAGTTTGTTTAGATTTTATAGTTGTTGACTGTATATAGTTGTTAACCTGTGTAAATTATGTTTTATATTGCAAAGTTATGAAATTACATTAATTTTGCAAAATCAATAAAACATTTAAGCAAAAAAGAAAAGGGAAGGTACAAATAATGTAGAAATAAATGAAATCTGGGGGAACAAGACAAGCAAAATAATGTTCAGGAGATGGAGTGAGGTTTAAAGTAAAGCAGGAATTGAATGATTTATATAATGTTGGACTGAAAGACAGCTGTCATAAAGAAAGAAAACATATACAGTATAATGTGCATAAATAGAAAAAATGTTAGTATGGTTCTTTTTCTTTTTTACTAATGTGTGTGTACCTATGTCTTAAATGACATAGATTCATACTCTATTGGTGTAAGACCTGGTTGTTTTTTCCTTTTTTGCTTTCCTCACTGCTTTTATATGTAAAAGGAGATGAAAGGAAAGGAAACCTATCAATCTACTATTTCAAATGTAAGATAGAATCTCCTGCATCTGCTGTGTTAGCAGATCATAACATGTAATTACAGTCTACTTCAAAGAATATGCACACACACGCATATATGTGTGTGTGTGTATATATATATATATATATATATATATATATATTTTTTTTTTTTTTTCCCCTGCAACTTGACTTTATGTAATGGTCTATGGGGTAAAAGAATTGTAAATATTTGAGACCAATCTTTGTTCTACACTGTCCTTGCTTGGAAGAAACTGGTGACACTTCTGTGAAAATGTTTGTTCTGCCTGTAATTTTGTAACATTTTTTTGACTCAGAGGAGTTAGAACCAATGTTCTTTATAAGTGATAGCTAGGATATTGTGTTATCTATAGGGCAGATTTTTCTGTACGTATTCTGTTTAGTGTATCTGAATGTTATTTGTCATGTTCCATGTACACTTCCTTATTTATCTGCTCATTTAATCTTTAAGTGCACTATTTGCCTCATTGTTTAAGTAAAGTTTATTTATTGACTTTAAGCTATTCTGGCTAGTCTTTTTATTATATATGCATTAGTGCTATTTATTATCTGAGAGGAGGGTTGACATTAACCACTGTAGGGTAACAAGGTGTGACTCTTACCTCCTCTTAGGTTGCTTGAGCTTTCTATTAGTAAAAACACTTAAGGTGTATAATTTCACATTTGGCTTAACTGAACAGCAGCATGTAGCTGGTGGTCCCTCACCATACCATGGGAAGTGGCAATGCTGCATGCCAGGAAGAATGTTGTAGGGAATTGAAAAATCCAGCCAGTCTTCCCAGGGAATTGTGACTATGTTAGTGTGTGGAAAATAACTGGTGTGAAAGCCAGTTACTGTAGGTGAGGGGAACCAGAAGACAACTTTTAAGCATAACGCAGCTCCAGCAGATTAATTCTGAGCCAGAATACTCATTAGATCCAACAAAACAATCACAGTTGGGTCAGGAACAATCAGAAGGGTCACTGTATTAAAAAAAGTAAAACAGTACAAGGTTTCCCGCAAAGTATTTCCCCAAGTAAAACAAAAAAAGCACATTTACTCATTATTGGCCCTAGGGCCATTAGCCTAGTACCTACCTATGAACCTATATGACTGGATGGGTAATAGGAAATTCACCTCAGGGATCACTTCTGTGATTCTGCTTGACAGGGGCACAGGAAAATAATTTTCTTGAGTGGCGAAAGCCAGGGTACCTTTATGGCTAGGCGTGTATTGGCCCTAGGGCCAATAGCCTAGTACCTACCTATGAACCTATATATATAGTTGTAGATCTCCCATATTTCTCATATCATTGCCCAGTTTCTGTCACCTGGCTTAAAATTACTTAAGGTAGATGCACTACTTAAAGCTGTCGCAAGCACTGAATCTATAAGTAATAGTCAATTTAAAAGAGTTTTTATTTTCTAATTTGCCATAACTTCAAGGGTAGCTTTATACTGTTCATATCATTTAAACCAGGCTCCTTTTCAGATTTTAAAATATCAGTCCATTTGTATCCCTTGTGTTTAGTTAAAGCTACTAGGTGTCCAGCTCATATATTCTCATGCAGTATATGCAATACAATAAATTCAAAACTATGTTCTTTATTGTGTACAAATGACCTATACAAACATATTCCAGAAAATTATAGAGTATAGATTATATATTCTGTACTTGTGACAGATTTTTAAAACTAAAAGTCTATTCTTTCTATTCCTAAGACAAATATGTCCAAGCCAGAACACTCAGGAAACCATGGTTCACAGAGAGTGTGGTGAGAAAGGAGTCTGCTATACTAGGTCAAAGAATTAGCTCTGTAAATGAGCTGTATGTGTAGTCTAGTCTGATTGTGGATGTTGAAAACCCATACCAAGGACAAAAGTGCATATTCCCCTTATGACCGTGGGCCCCAAATAACATTTTGTGAATTAGTTGTTGAGTTAGTGTTTCTTTCTTTGGTTTTAACATGATGGGTACCAGTAGTATGACTCAAGAAACCATGGCCCCTGGTGTCAACTAGGAGCTTTCTTCACACTGGTTCAGTAGTACCCTCAACATTTTAGATGGCAGTGGTAGGATTCAAACTGTGTCCCTGCCACTGATCATCACAAATACCATATACTTATTTATTTATTTATTAGATGGATGATTTTTTTTTTACGTGAGTTAGTTGGCTGAACTATAATGAACACTTTTCAGCAATGACCCAAGTCAAAGATGCAACTACAGATAAACAGATAAACCAGTTTATCCTGCTGCATGACACCAGTATAAACTTGCACTATGTGTACATCGTTCTGAGTGAACAGACAACACAAGCATAACTCACATGCTCTTCCTCCTAATTTTAGTTTTCCTACTGATTTTCTTGTAGCTTTTAATACTGAAGGGGACTCATAAAGCTTATCACAAAGTGTAGACTAACATGTACATTTAGTGTAATCTTTCTGAGCAACTAGAAAGCAGAAACAATGTGGTTGGGATGTTCTTGAATACAGACCATGTGCACTTTGTGTAGGTATTATTGAATCTGGCCTTGTAGACCAAAATGTGAACAAACACCTAGTCATACCTTGCATCGTATTTTCTTCCCTTCTTCACTCACCCTTCTTCACTTGCTTTCTTACTTCTATCAATTTCTGTCCCCTAACTTTCTTTCTAAATATACCATAGGCTTGCTTTTCTCTCACTTTGTATTGCAGTTCCTCTTTTTTTATACTAACTTACATTTAATTTCTCTATTAAATCATTATCATAAAACTTGTATCTATTCTTAACAAATGTTTTAATATCTTGTCTAATTTAATATAATTAATATAATTACTTAAACTATACTTAAACTATACTTGTTTTTTTTAATTATTTTTAAAGATTGTAAAATTACTGTTCTTAAAATGTTTTGTAATACTTGTAATATGTAACTACGGCATGTTCATGCAATTAAAAAAAATATCAAAATGCAAGAGATATAATATATATATATACAATATACAGGCATAAACATTGTTAAAGAGCCATTGCAAATTTAAGCTATATAGTTTAATGTAATGATTAACAGAGAAAAAGGAACAGGAAAGCAAAATATTAGTATAAAAAGGCAACTGTATACTATAACATACATAGTCCAGCCAACAAAGAAATAAGTAATCAAACCAGCAGAATGTAAAAGAACAGCTTTTACAATAAATTAGAAATTAGTGAATCAGACTGCTAGTGCATCTTTTTTTACAAAATACGGCAGTTTGATCTGCAATCCTAATCAGTGGAATTCAACATTGCGGGATATGGAGATGGTCATCATAAGTAAGGCTTGATTTAAGAAGGGAAGACAAGAATGCATAATGTCACAATCAAGTTTAGTGCAATCACAGTGTTATAAAAACTCTGGATTTGGGGTCGGGAGGGTGGCCTAATGGTTAAGCTGTTTGCCTTACAAACACAAGGTGCAGGGTTTGAGTCTCACAAGGGATAATTGGCCAGGCTTAAAATGGCTTGCAAGGGCAATTAGGTTAGTACTAATCTATGAACCTATGAATCTATGAACCTATGATAGTCTAGTAGCAAAGAAAGACTCTGTACTAGAAGTCATTGAGCAATCCTGCACTGAGAGCGTGTAAGTCAAATATCAACAAAATCTCTTAAATCTAACAACAAGTCCACATAAGTAAAAAAGCAGAGAGAGCATACAAGTGAAAAAGTTGTGAGAGCATGTAAGTCACCCAGATGTGAGAATGTTTAAGTCATATAACAAAGGAGGGGAACATAAATAAAGCAATGGTGAGATCCCAAAGTCAAAGAGCAGTGAATGTACATAAGTTAAACAACAGTGAAAGTAAATAAGTTAAGAAGGTAAACTGAGAAGCTAGTATATAAGTATAACAGCACTGAAAGCAGATAAATCAAGCAGCAAAGAGCTGATTTATACGAGAGCACACTAGTCGAATGACAGAGTACATAAGTAAAACAGCGCTGAAAGCAGATAAATCAAGCAGCAAAGAGCTGATTTATACGAGAGCACACTAGTCGAATGACAGAATACATAAGTAAAACAGCACTGAAAGCAGATAAATCAAGCAGCAGTCAGAGCTAATGTCATACATGAGAGCACACCAAACAACAGAGTATGTAAGTGAAACAGCACTGAGACACGATAACTGAAACAGACATGGAAGCTCATAAAAGAAGCAAAAGAGTACATCAGTAAAAGCAATGACAGCATGTGAATCAACAGTAACAGAAGTCAGACCAAGTAAATAGGTAAAACAGTGAATATCTAAGTCAAACAGCAGTAACAGCAGGAAAGTTAAAAAGTTGTGGAAGCACATAAATGAAACAACAGAGTGCTTGTATCAAACAGTAGTGAGCATGTGAATCAAGCAACAATGAGCGTGTATAAGTTAGACAACAGAGCACATGAGTAAAGCAGCAGTGACAGTGGAGAAGTCAAATAGCTGCGAGAGCACTTAAGTCAGATTACTTTTCCAGTACTTGACCATGTCATAGTTATTGCTCTGTGTTCCCATTTCCAAACAACTAAGCCTTAAGATGAAGATGAAAAGGGATGTAGGCAAAGGATCGAGCCCAAGTGACTGGAATGCACACTTCTTTGAATATGATATATTCAAATGAGATTGGCTTGTACGGAGGAAATTCTCCCACAGCGCAGGAATCTCAAAAGTGACTATATTTAGTAAGGGCAAGTATGGGACACTTGGGAGACTTGCTTATTTATTAAACACAAAGCTTTTAAACTGTTGTTAAAAATGTTATGACTTTTTTAATGAAATAACATTTGTGCTAATGTCAGTCACTCTAGGGCCCTAAATTTAAACCAAACAAAGATATTTAATTTTCAGAGATCAGAGTTAGGAGGTTGGCGGGGGGGGTGGGGGAGGTTGGCATAATGATTAAGATATTTGCCTTACAGACACAAGGTGCAGGGTTTGATTCTCACATGGGTTAATTGGCTGGGCTTAAAAATGGCCCACAAATGGCAGTTAGCCTAGTACTAATCTATGAACTTATGACCTATAAATAAACACAACATTTATAACAAGGTTTCTAACAAATTTGTTACAAAGACATGCGTCTGGAGCATTTCTCCACAGCCTCTGCTAGAAATTGGCTTTGTTCCAAGTCGGACTTTCCCGGTAAACAAATGTTAAATCAATAAATAATAAAAAATAAATAAGGTAGATCTCATTTGATTTACTGTGAATTTACTGGGAATTAAATTTTGTTTGATAACAATGCAGCTTGATGTGGCCTACGTGCAGGGCAATAGGTTCCTAGGTCAGTACTAGGCTAACTAACCTTGTGGACTACTTTAAGCCTATCCAATTTCTCTGTCAAAGGTGAGAATCAAACTTTGTACCTCGTGACTAAGAGGGAAACTCTTTAACTATTTTACCAACCCCCAACTGCCTCTTTTTAGGGCACTGTGCTTCTGAGATGTTGTGTAAAAAGTATGGGATGCAGACTCTTAAATTCAGTTTCTTTTGGTGACTATTTATCTACTTGCTACCATGTTATATGGTTTTGATAATTAGAAGTGAAAGTGAACCATTAAAAAGTTAGATGAAACTTAGTCCTGCAATATACATACTTTTAGATAATTTAAATCTTCTTCTTCTTTCGGCTTTTCCCAGTTAGGGGTCGCCACAGCGGATCATCTGTCTGCTCATGATTGGCAGTGGAGTTTTACGGTGTCAAGTTACCAGCCCGGTGCCCAACCTTCCATGGAAGGCACACACACGCACGCACTCATGCCTAGGGCCAATTTAGAGTGTCCAATCCACCTACAGCATGTCTTTGGGATGTGGGAGGAAACCGAAGCACCCGGAGGAAACCCACATGACCACAGGGAGGACATGCAGACTCGGCACAGAAGGCACCCCAGCCCAGGATCGAACCAGAGAACCTCTTGCTGTGAGGCGGCAATGCTAACCGCTGCACCACCGCGGCCACCCTATGCCTAATCTTAGGTTAAGAATGTTTCCAGGGAAAGATGATTGAAGTTCTGATGCTGTTCCAAGAAGAGTTAAGGTATATATCTTTGTTATTTTCTTTCCTCATACTGTTCGTATAAGCATAAGTTAGCATACTTTAATCTGCTATATTCTGTAACCCCACAATGACCAAACCTTTGTCACCTTAATCTGCTGCCCTCCCTGGACAGTTCTATTTCCACGGAAAACCTTGTTCTCCATGAAGTATAATTTTTAATTTACACTTTGCCACCTGATAAAACCCTAACCCTTGGTCATTCTAAATAATTGCCCAAAGTGTTAAATTATTGAACAAAATCAATGATGTATCATCCTATCTTCAAACTCTCTCTCTCAAGATGTCTTCATCTCCAAGGAACACTGACTTCATAATAATGAACTCCTGCTTAATTCCCAAGCAACTAAATTACTGCTATATTTTCCAAAGTCACATTACTGAAAAAAAAATTATCTCATTAAGTATTACCCCTTTTGAAGTAGATACCCACACCAAACTACTAGCTGACACAATAGATGACATCTTAAAGTTTGAGCTCCATATACAGAACTGCATAAAAAACACATCAAAAGTTTTATGTTCTATATAAATGTAAAATACTTCTAACTTCAACTGACTTACTCTGACTACCACATACCTTCTGTCTTCTCACTGTCATGCCTCTCCTATCATGACAAATCAACAGAGCTCTCTAAAGTCAAAACTAGAAGTGTAACAGATTTACAGCCATTGTGAATTCATAAATTTCTTCACTGCTCTGCACTCAGATCACTCAACTGATTATTACTCCCCCAACAGTTAGCTCATACACAATCTCTTTTTAACGCATAAAATCTTATATAATCCTCTGCCCATGCTTTGATGCCCCTTGGGGTGCCTGACACCAGATTTTATTACACTGCATTGCATGTAACCTCTAAACTAAACAACATCAAAGAAGAAGGAATTAACATGGCAAACGCATGTGAGCCAACATTAAGAAATACCAAATAAAAAAGTATGTTAACTGAATCAATATTGCATTCTCGACCTCATGACCTCCTAAAGCCCTGTACTTTATATTAATGGAGATAGTCATGGCCATCTGACAAGGTGGCCTGGGAAAAAAAAGAATGAAAGAGGTACCCCTGCGTGCCCATGTAACGTCTGAACTAGTCATGTTAGACATGAGGAGTTCTTTACATTTATTTAATTTTCTATTTATATATTTTGTTAAGTGGGTTTTCCAACATGATTAAGGTACATTTCACTATAGTCACAGAAAAAACATTCTGTTAAGTGACTCATTCAGAGCCACACAGTAAATGAACAGAAATCAAATGAATCGACCCAATGACTTTAGTAAGAAATGTATCAGCAAGCACCATAGCTTTAATCCACTAAGATAAACTGCTAGAAGACTACATTCCTTATTTATAAAATGGGTAGAAATATAAAGAACTTCTCATGGGCAAAGCATACCAGGTGACTATGCAGTAATGTTTATCATATGCAGTCATCCACGTCCTAAGCCACATCATAAAAGTGGTAAAAGGAAAGTCAGTACTATTGCCAAAACAATATACTATCAATGTTCCTAAATCTAGAATATATGGTCCATGGCAAGCATAGCTTTTCTTTTTGTCTAAGTGAAACATTTATCATGGCACTCGATTACAACTAAACTAAGCAATAACTAAAAAGAAAAAAAAAACACTTCTCTTATAAACAAACACATTTTACCATTGGGATCCAATGCTTAAGTCTGAAGAGGACAAATCCTGTCTATAGCTCCTGTCCTTGGGAGATGATATTGCAGTTATACAATATATAGTAATTTATTTATCTATTTATTTACACCAAACCTTGCAGGTAGTCTGCATTCAAAACGGGTCTATATTAGAACATCGATGTTTAAGAACATCGAATGTTCTAAAATCGAACCCTATTCAGCAAATGCTGAAAACAGCGAAACTGCAGAAAACCAAATTTGTTCCCAGGGAAAGAATTCGGTTGTCCATTTCTGTCGCTTCGCTATTTTCAGCGCTGTGGTGGAACATTACGGGTCGGGTTCAGGTAAGTGTGCTAATATGTGGACGTGAGGGTTAGGGTGGGTTAAGTGAGTTAGGGTTAGGGTTAGGGCGCGGGTCAGGTAAGTGTGCGATTGTATGGACATGAGGGTTAGGGTGGGGTAGGTGAGTTAGGGTTAGGGCACGGGTGAGGTGAGTGTGCAATAGTAACAGACCTTAGGGTTAGGGTTTGGGTTAAGATAAGTGGATAGTTAGTGGTGTATGTACAGTTTAGTGTAGGGTTAGATGTAAAATTTTAGGTGTATGTGTGTGGATTGCTGTTTGTTTGGTGTGCTTGTGTTGTGTGTATGTGTTTTGGAACAGCAATTTTTTTCCCGAGGAAAAAAATTGCTGTTCTGAATGTTCGATGTTGTCAGCATTCGCTGAATTGGGTTCGATATTAGAACATTCAAAGTTCTGACACTTCAATGTTCTGATATAGACCCTTCAAAACTGCATGTATATTCAGCAATCACAAGAATAGATAATGAACTAGTTTATAATTTATACGTTTTAACTTTCTTTATTGATGTATTTTAACAGTTTTTTAAGCTCATCTCAAAAGAAAAATGATTTAACAGCAGACAAGATAGTGAGAAATCAGAATTATGGTACTAAATGATTTGTACCCCAGTGTAATATAAGAATCTTAGCATTCCTGTTGCATTCAAAAGAGAATTCTGTAGTAAAGGAATATTTGGCCCACTGCTCATCCTACAGTTTCAAAATAACCCATAACAGAAATGCATAATTATGAATTGTAATTCATCAATAATCTGCTACTGTAAACAGAAAATAAGTAAAGGCCTCTGTAAATAAAATGGTACTGGATATAGTATAAATGGTGAGTTGAAGTGTCTATGCTTTTTTAATTGTGTTTACTGATTGTATTTTGTATGACTTTAAGTACACAATAAATTGGCCTGAAGTCTTCCTTCAGAATCATCTTAGCTAGTGTTGTGAGAGTTTAATTTTGTTAAGTTTTTAAAATGGCAACTTTCTGCTAATGACTTACAAAATGACTGTCCCTATGGGAGTTATAAAATAAGATTTACATACAGCTGTGACATTAATCAGCCAATCAGAATGCCATATCCATGCTAAAAATGTACTGTGTTCTCAATGCATGGCATAATTACTAGCTAAAATCTGTGGAGAGTGAGTTTAGTTACTTATGTAGAGATACTACAGTTGTGTAAGTAAATTTTCCTTAGCAGCAGATGTTGGATTAAATCACTGCTGCAGTATATAAGCTCATATGGCTTATATCTTATATCCTGCAAAATATATCTCAACCAGCCAGTCTTCCAAAGCATCCACTTGCACCCATGTTGCTGATTGCACTCACTCCCAGTGGAGAAAGCTATCAGCCTAGGCACCAAAAGCGTCAGGGCATTCTTGCCAACAATAAAAGGGAAGCTACAGTCCTGATAAGAGAGGTAAAGCTAGATATAGATATACAAGACCCTAGGGAGAGAGCAGATATTGCAGCAGTGATTTAATCAAACATCTACGGATATGGTAAGTTTACTTGCAGAACTGTACTATGTTCATTCATAAATCACTGCTGCAGTAGCCTAAGCCATATGGGTAGAATACCAGAGCTTAAAAAGATTGGGAGGAGGGTAGATCAGGATCCAAGAGCCCCTGGAGAAAGGTTATTGCAAAGCTTCTTCTAGACCTGTAAAAGAATCTAGATTTTAGTGCTTTGTAAATATAGATACAGATGTCTGAGTGCCAACCTCTAGAATGCTTCTACAGTCTACCCCTTTACTAAAAGCCATAATAGAAGCCGAGGCCCTCATAGATTGAGCCAAGACCCTGACTGGAAGTGTCATTTTATGGTGGGAATAACCACAAGAAATAGCAAGGGATAATGACCTGGAAAATGTCTGCTTTGATATACCAAACGAGAAAGTACAAAACTAATCCAAAAAGTAAGGTCAAGATCCAGGACACAACCCAGTCAAGAGGATCTTGATAAAGTCTTTGAATAGTCAGAGACAAAAGCGCTTAACTTATTGTTTAAAAAGATCATTTTTATCTGGCTTTTTTCAGTGTGAATAAATTCTACATAAATTTATATTCTCGACTGGGTTGTGTCCTGGATCCTGAGCATGATTGTTTGTTTTGACATATGTTGGCCTTTCTTCTATCTTCATAAGAAGCAAACTGCTGTTCAGCTTTTCTGAAATGTTTAGTTTTGTCGAGATAATACCCAAGCTGCCTATACATGTTTAGAGTATAAAGAATCCTTTCTTCCTGGTTTGGGGGTTCTATTAAGAAGACAGGGCAATAGATGGTTTGGTTAATGTAAACTCCCTAAATCACTTTAGGTATAAATGAGGGATTTATTCTCAAATAAACCCATTGCTTATGGAATATCAAATAGAGCTTGCAGCTTAGATACTCTTCTTGTGGATGTCAAACATCCAGTGACAGTGTTTTCCAAATAATGAACAGTAAATCAGCCCAATGAGCTCTCACTTTTTAAAGCAAAGTTATGATCCGAAGTAGGTTCCACCTGTTTTCTAGGTGAACATATATGGAAAACCTCTTTCAAGAAAAGCTTGACCAAAGAGTGTGATGAAAGAGGAGGAGCCATGGCAGACATGCTGAAATGGCTGAGAGAAGAACCTTGAAACAGGAATATGAAAAGCCAGAGGATAAGAACTCACACAAATATTGCAAAACTTGTGGTACAGAAGACTATACTGGGGCCTGTTCTTTTCAGTGCATTCTGCTCAGATACAAATATAGGAAATGGAAAATATGTTGTGGATAACTGACATGTTTATGCTTGCAAACTATACAAATAATTTGGTCAGTAAAATATGTCAAGGTTCTCCAAAATGATCTACAAAAAATACACATCTAACCTCACAGTTAATGTTGGCATCATCATAAGAAAGACTTGGCAATAAGAGCATAAGTTATAATTACAAAAGAAATGGCCAGATTGCAAAAATAAAACTATCACTGAAGCTCTAGAAAAAAGAGTTGAAACAATTCAAACCTTGATCAATGAGTATCTGCCAAAAATCAGAAAAGCATACCCTGAAGATTCCATGCTACAGAAATGATCGAGTTGGAAAATATAAACTATACAGATAGACTTCACAAACTGTCACTGTGTTTTGTTTTATAAGGGTTACTAAGAATCAACCTCCAGTTTGTCTTTAAAGTCATGCCTGATCTGGTTCTGAAATTCTATTGCAATAATACATATTGCTGGGGAACTAATGTCAAACTGAGGGAACTAAATACTAAAAATAAATAGTAATAGAAAAATGTGCCAGAGTTTGCAATGCCTTTCAAGACTATAGAATAATACCCCCCACACAATCTCAAGTACGCATTCAGTAACTTCCTTAAAATAATCTTGATATGTTATATGGGAAATGAAAAATATCAGCATGGAGTTAAAGCATATCAAACTCTTGTTTGGCAGGTGATATCTCTTTAACATCATCAATTTATCTGAAAAAAAGTAACTGAAGCAGTAGATAGTGCTTATATAGTACACAAAGAAAATATGAAACACATTTCCTCATGCAGGTAGTATTGACTGACTTACAAATTTGAATGTAACTCCATATGTTTGGTTTCTAGCTGTCTAACAGTCTCAGCTGCAACATTTGACAGCAAAAAAATGAATACTGGTGTACCACGAGGGTCAGTGTTTGTCCCCCTCTTATTTTACATCTATTATGTATACTCAACTGTAAATTGAATGTTATTCATTCTTTTCCTGACTCTCAGCTGCTCCAAGGTGAGTTAGATTATGTTAACAATTGATGCAAAGGCAATGGTCTTAAATTAAATTTGAAAAGATGTAGCATAGTTCATTTTGGAAACATTTTCACATCCTATCAGACAGGTGACACACCTCTACAATCAGATATTATCATAAAGTAACTAAGCATTCTTGTTAATTCCTTATCCTTTGACTATTATGTTTCCCCAGTAGTTGAGAAAGCCTTCTATCGGATTTCTCTAATTTTCAAAGGCATCTTCTCTAGAGCCAAAGAAGTCCTAATTCCCCTTTACTCATATCTCATCAGAATCATCGTTGAAAATAATGCATGTTTTGGCATTTATTTGTCTAAATATTTCACTCAGCTTGAAAGACCTCAAAGGTTCCTAAGTAAAACCCTATTTCTATACTCAGTCTCTTTTTGTGTCTTCCGTCAAGATCTGTATTTAGCCTATTGAGCCACGAAAGGTCTGATGCTCCTTGATCACTTACTAACTTCTCAGAATAAATGTCTCCTCATATGCCTCTTTAAAGGAAGTAACCTTTATCAACAGATAAGACATGGCATAACACATTCATATTCCAAAGTATTCCCCACCTCTGGAACAAACTTCCATTACATATCAAGCAGATTAGCACCCTTACCACCTTCAAAGTAAACTTTAATAATTAGATGGGAAGCATCACTTTTTCTTCCAGTTTGTTTTATGTTGCCACCCTTGAGGTTGGAGGGTACTTCTAAAGATTGTTTATTGGCTAATCATGTAATGGTCTATAGACTAACTGCCTAGTACTTAACTATGAACCTATGAACGCTTTGGACTTCATGGAGCTACGGTGTCTTTTCAAAGGGTCATGGATAAAATATTGAATCCTTATGCCAGGTGCACAGCAGTGAACTTTGATGATGTGGTACTTTATTCAGAAGACTGTGAATCATGTTTTTTTAAGTGAAAACAGGAGTGGATGTCTTACAATAAGGAATGACTTATTATAAATGCTGCCAAAATTAAGTTTTGTATAAAAAAAACTGTAAAAACTGGTCTGTATCAGTACCAAATGATAGGTAAAAACATTCTCAAGACTAGCAAACTACTATAGAAAATGCAGACCTAACTTTGCTACCATAGCCTGATCTCTGACAGACCTTAATGTAAGGTGCTTAACAATGTGGACTGCAGAAACAGATACCATTTTTAACCAACAGAAATGTATTTTATTCTCAAAACCAATCGTGTTTGCCCCTGACTTTAATAAATGTTTTATTGAATTCACTAATGCTTGTGAATCAGGTTTGGGAGCTGTGTTTCTCGGGAAGAAGAGAGTGAGAAATATCCAGTCTGCTACCTAAGCAGGAAGCTAATTTAGGCTGAGACAAGATACTCTGCCATAGAAGTAGAATGTATTGCTATTATGTGGACATCAACTTTTTCAGAGTATTTTTTGTCAGGACATAGTTTCACTTTGATAACTGACCATAACCCTTTACAGTGGTCGTATAAACACCCTTTATTTGTTCCTTCCAAGTCTCCTTTAGTAAGTTCAGTAAGCTTCAGAAATATACTTCATATAGTAAATAAAATAGAGAAAATCCTGTTGAAGCTTGGGGTACTTCTCTTATAGCAAAAAGGAGGATGGGAGTAACTTTTATCAATTTTTTCTATCCTGATCTATGGTCTTCTTTATCATAGACTTTGGATTTTTAAAGCACTCTGTTAACCTCATTTGAATGTGGCACATCGAAGTTCTTAACTGACTTACTTTAAATCATTGGTGAAATTGGTGCATTATCCTAGACATAAATAAGGTGTGATAGTCTATATTTTTTTCTGGAATCACTGCCCTGGAGAAAATAACTAACTCTATAGTTATGAACTTAGCAATGGCTTTTTGTTGGGGTACTGCTTTAGGAACCTTAATGACCTACTCAGTCAGTGGAACTTATTGTTACCCTTTGCTGCCTTTAACAAATCCATGGTTATCTGGTCTAGTAAGACTTCATTAATAGGCATAGCCATATATATCAGCAGACTTCTGAATCCAAGGATGGGGTGCAGTCTTTGGTGTACTGGACAAGTTGCACTAAAGTTTACAATGCCTTTCACTACACCAATTCAATAAAATCTAACCAAAATTCTAGTTTTAGTTTGGCTTTTGCTTAAGTTTCCTTCCAAAATAAGAGTATTAACAGTTTAATCACATGTGTTCTAAAAGGTTTTGGTTCTACAGATGATAGAGTATTTCTTCTTTGTCTTTGTTTACCCTGTACCCGGAACTCATATATGGGCAACAGATAGAATCAATTTGTTCCACTCTTCCCACCTTCTGTTCTGGCTATATTATCTCTGATCCTGTTTCATCCATTGTCCTACCACTATGTTGTGGTTGTGTCTTTCAGCTTTTCCCAGTTAGGGGTCACCACAGCGGAACTCCGGTCCGCTAATGATTGGCAGTAGATTTTTTACATGCCGAGTTGCTGGCCCTGATGCACAACCTTCAACGAAGGTACGCCCATTCACACATGTCTCCACACAGAAGACGCTCTAGCTGAGAATCGAACAATACAACGTCTTACTGTGAGGCGACAACACTACCGCAGCACCACCATTGTCCTACCACTATGTTTTCTTAAAATGTTCATTTATTTGCATATCTGCCAGGTCAGGAATGCTTTCATCCATACAATGACTTGAAGTATGCAGGATAGCTTTTTCACCTATGAATACAGGAAGATGCATTTTGTCTTCTGTTTTTCCTTACTCCACAAATGGCATGGTAATGTCTATTTCTACTTTTAGTTTCGGCAGATCCTTTACTTTTATATCAGTGACTTCTGTTCCTTTAAGTATCTAGTACTAAGAGCTATGATTTTTGACTAGTCTCTTATTTTAACTTAAGGGGAGAAACCTATGGCTCTGTTCAGGATCCATTTCTTCTCTTAATATTTTTAGTGCTATGAGCCTAATTTTCTCTCTTGCTCTCTATCTCTCTCCCTTTTTCTGTCTCCCCATAGGCATCCTTGATTCATTTAATGGCTGGACTCTTAAGACAGGGTCCAATATCATCCACTATGTATTTTTTTCTTTGTCTGTCTGTCTATCTGTTTATGTTTGTCGGTTGGTTAATGGGGATGGCCCAGGTGGGCATGTGGTCCTTTTCAGTGGAGTCCCAGGCATAAAAGCCCCACTCTTTAAGAAATAAGAAATGAAATGAGGTAAAGTGCCATATATTAATGATTACAGAAGGAGAAAGGAGTTTGCACATATGTAATACACAAAATAAAAAGTTCTCATAATACATTACGTTTATAAGAAAAGGCATATAGAAATGGAAGATGGTTAAAGATAATTTGATGACCTTAAGGTGGGGGATAAACATGAAGTAGGAAAGAATGTTAGATAAAAGTAAGAAGGGTAAGACTATGAGGTAGCAAAAGAGTAGGAGGGGAGAGGGATAGAAAGGGTGTAAGTTCCAAGAGTTTAGAACAAGCAACGAATACTAGTCATTTAAAGTTTTATTTTAACATGGTGGCAATTCCGTACTGAGGCTACATGTTTTAAACCTCTGTTCAAAATTATTCAACTAATTTACTCCTTCAAAGTCTTTCAGTTTCTGTGCTGCATTTTTTTCTATGCCAATAACTGGGATTTTCTGTTACAACTCATTAACAGGTTTTTGATAACACACGGATATCTAGATTCCACTTTCTTTAGAATTCTGTACACCTATGGCGTTCTCATTCTCAAGTAAGTGCACATTTTTAACAGTGTGTCAGGCTGCTACTACCCCTCCTCCTGTTTTACTAGAGGTATATTTAGACACAAAGTATCTAATTATGCTTCTCTCACCTATAATTTCCACAGTATCTTGAATTGAGGGAAGTCTTGGCCAGCTGTGATATCATGTGTTACTTACCCCAAAATAGTTTGACTTTCAGAATGCATTGTAGGATATTCCTCCCTATCCCCTGGGAATATGTTACTTTCATCTTTCTTTTGTCATTAGTTTTATGTCTGCAGAAATATAGCTGTGTAATAAGTGCTTCCAAAATCTCATAGCCCTCACAGATCTTTTAATTCCTTCCCATCCACTGCACCATTGATTCCGCTAACTTGTTCGTACCAAAGAAGAAATATACTGTTTCTACTATTTTGGTAGTCACCGTATCACATAACACTGGTGCATCGTTATCAGCATGTTAATTAAAAATCTCATTTTTGTTAGGTACAGCTTTTCCATTAATATTTGAGCAATATATAGCACCGTGACTCTTCTTCTCACATCTAAAGCATCCTATTTCAGTTGCTTTCAGTTTATGTGTGTTCACAAGCATTGCATATTCTTAGTAATAGGTTTAGGTTACACAGTTTTAAAAAAGTGTTTAATTAGCTAGTAATTTCTTGGTTAGTGCAACAAATACTTCAGTACTCTTGGAAAACTCTGAAAAGCCCATTTGCCAAAATTATTTGATTTATTCTTGGGAGCATATTCATTAAACCTCTCATCACTGATTGCTCACTTAAGAATATCTGAACTTGGGAAAGGGATTTTTAGTTGGCGGCATTAAGCTCATAAAGCTTGTCTCAAAGACAAAGTAAATATTTGTTCTCACCTTTTCCAAGAGTCCCCTTTCTTTTCTTTTCTTTAAAGGCCAGAAGATGAGATGGGATTGCTAAGACTGCTACAGTGCTATCTTTTATTGTAACCATCAAGATCATTGGTTATTAAATTTGTACCTCCACATGTTATCTGCTGACCAGAATGTTCATGTCTACTGACTGCTGCTTAGTAGCTAGTTTTTCAATTGTGCATTTTATCCATAACCAATGATGAAACACAATACCACATTAAACAGATAAAACAGTCTAGTTTTAAATGAATTTGAAAGTAGCCCCCTCCTCGAGTAGCACAAAGATAGTGCAAAAAAATAAACAGTAAACTTGTTATGAAGTAAAAAAATTAAAACTTATTATAATATGCCACTGCTATGCTCCTCTACATGAGATATTTTTAATCTTGGGATTTCAACACTCTAGACTTAATAATGTGACACATATCTAGTCTACTTAGATGTCAGTTCAACAGTCTTCGACAGCTTCAGCTAGTATCGCATTAGTTTACATTGAGGAATAACTGAAACAGTTATTGTTCTGCTGCATACAGTAGTTAGTGTTGTACTATAAAATAGTGATACAATGTAACAATTTAACTTTAGTGGCAAGGCTTCTGTGATTTATAAAGATTGAACTGAGGTATGGCTGTACCTAGGTTAGTACTAAGCTAACTGCCCTTGCGAACCATTGTAAGCCTAGCCAATTATCCCTTGTGAGACTCAAACCCTGCAGCTTGTGTTTGTAAGGCTTAACACCTTAACCATTAGGCCACCCTCCCAACCTCTAGTAACTGTGTCATCAAGTAACCAGATTTGTTATGTAGTCACCCAGCTAAATCATATAATACAATTATTTACATTTGGAATCTAATCTAATAAGCAGTGCCCCAGACAGAAGCTAAGTGGCTTGTGCATTTACAGAGGCTATGGCTAAGCAGCAGTTAGAGGAGTTGACCCTGTGACAGGCTCAGCGATATGTGATACATTGATTTGCTAACTGATGATCCAAGGAGTGGACAAAGAAAAGAGAAGCAGCATGTCCATTTACTGATCATCCTAACATTTAGATAAACTTAAAAGAAACAACTCATAGATCAAATTTACAATCACTGCTAGTTGTCTATTGGTCACTCTAGTTGCGCACTAATGTGAAGGTGTGTGTAGTCACATCCACGCTCACCAGAAAATGAAGTAGAAATCTGTGGAACTCAGGCCTAAAGTAAAGGTACTTAAAAGGTAATTCAAGTGGTAACTGGGACATTAAGAAGGATCAGTAAAATAAAGCTGTTTCATGCTTTACATTCTAGGTACACATCAAAACTCTTGTTAATTAAGGCTTTTGTCACTTCAGGCTGTTTTGCATTCTTTATTGCTGCCAAAACTTTTATACTGTGCTTCTGTTATGAGTGACCTAGCGAACAGTATCAGTGATGAGATATTCCTGTCCTATAACAGCGTTGCCAGGTTCACTGTCAACACACTAACATTATGCTATCAGTTTACAGCTTTAGGCAGATGATGCCCTTAAAGCATAACTTATTACTTGGTCAACACATATTTACATTAAAATAAATGCACAGCAATCAATGTCCTACTATATTTGCTTCTAAGCATGGCACAGGACAATTAGACAGCCGAAATGAATTAGTCAGAAATTGCTAAATATTCTTATAACATTTCCCAAAATGGGTGGCAAAGACCTGTCATGTTCTTTGCTGGAAAAAGGAATTGGTTTCCTTTCCCATTTAGAGCCAGTGAGAGTGTTGCCTTCTTTCAGTTTATTTTTAGACACCCCAGCCGATGATCGAACTGGAGAGCCTCTTGCTGTGAGGCGACAACACTAACGCTACACCACTGCTTTATTTACTATCCTACGATTTTTTAAAATGTAGCAAATCTGGTAGGAGATATGGCATAATGCTGTGTTTCTGCACAATATATATTTTTTTCTAATTAAGCTTAAGCATTCCTAACACTCAGCCAAATGTCTATAAAAACAGAAATATATTTTTAACTCCAGTTACTTGTTTTTCAGCATTGTGGTAAATATTTAATGGCACATTTTGTTACTGCATACTTTTTTTTTAAATCTGCATGTTTAAATTGTTGGTACTAAACTGTCTACATTTTTCATTTCCTACTGTGAGCTATGCTGATAATGTTCCATGTTTAATGAGGCTGTTTGTAAATATTAGTAGTGAAATAGTATTGACATTGCAATCATTTTTATCACTTCACTACACAAAATGAATATGTATAACTGTCAGTACTGATATGTTTATTACTGCTGTAATTTTTTTTCCCACCTTTGTTCTTGAAATAGGCACTGCCCAGTAAGGTTAACCCAGTTAACACAAATATTTATTTATTTTACTGATGTTTGTTTACTGGGAAAATCTGACTGGGCAATTAACCATTTTTAGTAGAGGCCTGAGGAGAAAACATCCAAAGTATTACACGAAACATGAAAGCAAAAAAAAAAAATAGTAAGATTGTCTAAGGAGTGAACTAAACTTAATTTGTTTATGTTTGAAGAGGTGAAGAGGCAGAGAGAGAGATGGAAGCAAAGCTGAGATAAGTAGAGGAAATTCATGAATTCAAAAGACATAGATAGTGGTTAGTGGTTAGTTTTGGTGGAGGATTATTAATGAAAATGACAAACTGTCAGGATTAAGAGCTTGAATGAAAAATGGTTACTAAAGTAAGTATTATGTGTTTGCCACCAAAGAGGAAGTATGTGTATAGAATTAAAAGAGCAAGATTTACAAATTATGAGTATTTGAAGGCTATTTATTTTATTGATAATTTTTGACCAGGTTAGTCCCACTAGGCTAGCGGTCTCTTTTCATGGGAGACCATAGGTGATATTTATACTACTGTGGGAAATTTGGCCAGGGCACTGGGGGAGCATCCCCTTCTCTAAATATAATCTAATCTAATTGCAAAAAAGAAATGGATAAAAGAAGATATAATTTGCACAAATTGGTATCTAGAGGTGATAAGGATTGCTTTAAATAAAGAGAAAATTTGGGAATAAAGATATAAGTAGAATTCAGTGGGAAAAACAATAGAAATAAAACAAACATCTTTTCTGGGGAACATGCAGATTATCATTTAGGAAAAAAGGCTTATTTGATAAATTTGGTGCTGCTGGAAAAATAGCAAGTGTATTAATGTCGTCAACAGTATCTGAAACGGAATTATTGGAGATATTATTTTTTCATTTATATGGGGTTCTAGATTAAACCTAGTAAAAAGAGGAGTTTTGCATGTACAGTAAATAAAGAGGAAGGAGGTTTACTGTTAATTAACTCAGTGGTATATAATGCTTCATTAAATTTGCATAAAGTATTAAAGTGGATAAATGAAAAATATGAGAAATTAGTGGTAAAACTGTATAAATATAAGTAGAATGAATTTGGGGTACGGCAAAAGAAAAGAGTAAAAGGGGGAAAGAGTGTATAAATGAAGTAACACCATGTTATCTAGAAAAATATTTTTGTGGAAAATAAAAACTGATGATATTAAAAAAGAAAAAAAATAATGATATACGAATGAGAAACAATTACTATGTAAAACCATGAGAAAATCTAGCAGATGAAAAAAATGAAAGCTATAAAAAGAAGAAGCAAATGGTGTAATCAGAAAGTAGAATGCCATTATTTTTTGTGGAGTCTGGTAATAGATAAATTACTAGTAAAAGGAAATTTCTCATATAAAAAGAAAAGTGATAGAATATGTTTTACATTGTCAAGAAGAAACTACTGAGCATGTTTTTTTTTAAATGTAAAAGAGTAAAAATGGTAAGGGGAAAACTATGTAAAGAAGATTTTGAAGCTATAAAAGAAGTGGATAAAATAAACATGGATATGTTTAAATATGGATAGCATAAGAATAGAAGTAAATATGTTAAATAATTAATAAAAAATATTTTATTTCATATGGGTTATGTAGAATAAAAAATAAATGAAATTATGTTTAATGGTAAATGGATTTTTAGCAACAATATTAGGTAAGATCAGATGGTGGTTGTAGAAAAAGGAGTAGCGGTATAATAATGATGAACATTTAATATGATTGTATGGAAAATTGTGAATATGTGTAAATATATTTATATATCTATATATTTGTACATTTGCAAATATGTTGTAAGTAAGGGTTTTTTTTTGCCTATATATAAACTCCTACTCTTTTTGACAGGTGATGTGGGATCATTTCCACCCACCTGAGCTACTACCAAACCAATCAGATGGGGCGTCGGTTTAACATCTCATCTGAAGGAAGGTAGGTACTTTGGTAGCAAAGCAAGTGTATAAGATTTTCAATAGTGGAATAGGAGATGGTTACATGGTAGAAGGGAGGGATAGTAGGTCAGAAAAATGAAACAATTACTTTAAGTGGAGAAAGTTGGATTGGATTGCAGAAAGAAAGTGGGGTGAGAAATAAAATTGTGGATTGAAGAGGAAGGTTGGGTGAAAGAGAAATGGAATCTAGGATGATCCAGTAATTAGTTAGGAATGTCTTTAAAGAAGTGTTGAATGTGTGGAGATTGAGTGTGATCTGGTAGTTATAAGAAATGAGCTCTGAGATTTGGTACTATGTTTAGAGTATAGGGAGTGCCCTGTAGATTTTTTCTTTTTTGTTTTTTATGTGATAAGGAGTTATTTGCCATTTGATCTTAAGGGATGTTGTGGGTGTAATTCTGGAGAAATTTACTAAGAGTCCGGAAGGCTAAAGGATGGTTGCATATAAGGGTCTATTTTATATCAGCAAACATTTAGGTTTACGAACACTTAAATGTCGACCCCTAAATGTCGAAAGCTACAAAGCGCGAATGGCCAATTATGCAAATTTTACAGGGAAAAAATTCACTTGGCTGTCATAGGGAATTTGCCCTTTTCCCTGCTGTAGAGTGATCTCGGAGTTGGTATATTTAGTTAGGGGGGGAGTGTGGGGGGGTGAAGCCCCCCCACTTGAGTAGGACTTGAAAGTATGTTTTTTTTTCCGCCGGCCAAGCAAATTTTTACCATGTAAAAAATTGCTTATTTGGCCATTTGTGGTTTGTAGCTTTCAACGTTTAGGCGTCGACGTTTAGGTGTTCAACATCGTCAACGTTTGTGGATATAATATAGACCCGTATATAAGGTAGTGAAGTAGTTCTAACCAACTGAGTTGTTTATGTACAGCACAGTGGTGGCTTTGGTTGGGTTTATTTGCAGCAAATCATGCAATCTTGTTAAAACATTGCTCAAGTAAAATTTTTAGAGACGTTTGGAGGTTTGTAAGGATGCGTATGCCATATAGAAGCAATGGTAGTAGGTAAGTTCAAACTAGTTAATTTAATATTAGTTGTGATGAAGTGTTTTGTTCTGTAAGAACATTCTTAACCGTTAGTGCATTTTTAATTGCATTTAAAATATGTAGGTCAAGTTTTAGTCATTTTGTTTGAGACACTACTTCAATGTTTAGGGAGGTGATTTTGAAGTTACCTTTGTCAAGGGAATGTGAGTTGAGGAAAAAAAGCAAAAGTAGTTTAGTTTTTTATCATTGAGGAGTAACTAACCATGTTAGAGTCAGCTTTCAATGAGGCTAATGGTTTAAGATATCAGAGAGGCAAGTGAGAGTACAGTCATTTGTGTGTTGTCTGAGAGATGCTTGTTGAGAAGAAGAATAGATATTGTTGATGAGCATGTTAAACAGCAAGGGACAGAGGATAGCACCTTGGGGTACAATTGTGGTAACTGGCAGGAATGGAGACGGGATGCAAAACCATTTAATGGATGGTTGACTGCCAAACAAGTAGCTTCTCAACCAGGAGAGAGTTGAGTGTGAGAGGTCATGGGAAGAGACTTTTTATAGGAGCTTGCTGTGAGATATAGTGTCACCTGCCTTAGATGGGTCTAGGAATAAAGAGGATACAAATTTACCATTGTCCCTAGCTTTGTTGATGGTGTTTAGGAAGGATATGAGGGCAGTGACACTATGATACTGGGAAGAAGCCATGTTCTGTAGCTGATGAGAGTTATTGTTGAAGGAGGCATTGAAGAGGTTACTTGTGGATAATGTTTTCCAATATTTTTGAGAGGGGGGATAGGATGGCAATGAGTATAAACCTGGATATTTCTGCAGGGGTCCCTGCTTTTTTTAGTGAGGTTATGTCTGGTGTTTTCCAGAGGAAAGAACATGTGATTCTTGTATTGACCTGTTTATAAGGACCAATACTGTGTATTCTAGAGTACTGACTGCTATCTTGAGAAATTCAGGTGAGAAGTTATCAGTGGACAGTGAGCATGATTTGAGATTGGGAAGTAAATTTTTATATGGAGTAACGACAGTATTTATGCTAAAATATAGTGTGGTAGGGGAAGGAGCTTAGGGTGTGGTGGGGGCATTATGGATAGTAGGGTTTATGGATAGTAGGGTTGTCTGTGAAATACATATTAAACTGACTAGCAAGTTCAAGTGAGGCGAGGTTAGGTAAAGGATCTGGTTTGTTTTTAGTCTGCGGATAGGTTAAGTCTTTGATGGAGGATCAGAATTGTAGAGGATTATGTCTATGCTAGCTCTACAGATTATTGTTATGCTGTTTTTGTCACTGTTTTGAAGTTTTCTAAGCTTTCTAAGTTCTTGCATGTGTTTGGGTGTTTGTTCATTCAGCATAATATTTCTAGTATTGTTAGGTAGCCAGAGAGCATGACTTCTTCTAAGGGATGTGAAGATATTTAGAATATTCAAAATTTTATATTGAAAGTGGAGACTGCTTCATTCAGATGGAGGATTCTTAGATTAGACCAGTTGATGATGGGAAGGTGTTTTGGCTGAAATTTATGAGATCATGGGTCCATTTGTAGATATGTTGTTTAACATGACGGGTGATTAATCTATGAGCATACTGGGAAGACATACATTAAGTGAGTCTGCAAAGGTTCTGAGGTGGTGTAATTGAGAAGGTCAGTGACTGTTATCCAGTCTAGGGCAGAGCACCTATAAAAAGTTGTATTATATCTAGTAAGTGAGGTGATTAACTGTGTAAAGCCATATAGGTTAATACTGCACTTAGCAATGTTGGAGATAATTGTTTGCCACTCCAGATTTACGTCTCACAATATATTTTTTCATTAAGAATGGTAGTGGATATCCAGTATAGGATATCTTCCAAAAAGTTTATATTTTTTCCAGCTGGGTATGAAGAGCAATGATACAAAGTTTCTTTTTTATCATTTAATTTGATGTATGATTTTAGTACTTCAGCATTGTAGAACATGGGAATATTATTGTTGAAAGGATTTAGTTCATAAAAACTGGAATATAGAATGGCTATACCTCCACGTTTTTTTTAGAGTTCAGTCTGTTCTTTTGACATTATATCCGGGGGGGGGGGTGGTATTTCAATGTCTTTTATACTTGGCTTTGGCTAGATTTCTGTAATTGCTAGAATATCTGAGGTATATTGGGCTATCCATGTATGGAATTCTGTGATTTTGTTACATATACTGTGAGTGTTTAAAGAGACTATGTTTAGTTTTTGATTTTTTTGGGTGAGAAAAGGGGGTGTTATAGTACTGATTTGAAAGATGATTTATTAGTTGTGTTACGATGATTGACAGGACTTGGATTTGGGTGATGTCTTAGCACTGAGATGTTTTATGAGTACAGGTAAAATAGTGGTGTTCCTTTTGAAGTAATCTTTACTTTTAGGTTTGAGTGGGTCTGATGGAACTCAAGAATTCTATATTTGTAGTAAAGATTGACAGAGTCTTTGAAGAGATTCAGTTCAATTAAAGATTTGTAATGGTAGCTGGATTTAATGGGACAGCTGTTGGTGGGTGAAGTGATTCTAGGTGCACCTGTTGTCTGGTATCCTGTAAGGTGACATAGGTTGAGAAATAGTCTTATGTAAAGCACCCTTGCAACAGAGACACAAATAAATTAAACAATCTCCAAAATAAACAAACTGAAATAAAAGCTATAACTTAAAAAAAAGATGGACTGTTTTTTTAAAAAGCATTCCATCATAAAATATCTACAACAAGCACTATAGTTTTATAAAACGTTCTTAAAACATAAGCAATGTGATACAGTGTTTAGAATATAAAGTTATCTTTGATGGGGTGCTTCCATTAGGGCAGTCATAATCAGCATGTTCTGGTACCAGTACTTTTTTGTAAATACTATACAGTTCATGTACTCTTGAACAACCCATAACATAACCATGGGTTATTGATGCTATGCAAAGGTTCAGGTATTTATAGAGTTTACCCTTTTAAAACTGAGCGTGTGTATGTGTGTGTGTGTTGTGTGTATAATAACATTTTTATAGTGTGTGTGTGTGCGCGTGTGGGGGGGGGAGAGGGAGGGTGTTCATTAACAAAATGTGACTTGAATTGTATTTCATTAAATTTCACTTGTTCTTCAAAAAAGCTATGTTACATTTATAGTAGAAGAAATTATAAATTAATGTTATTTAAAGATACTGATTTGTATTTTTCCAGATAAAAATTGATCATTATTACAAGAGTTTTCATATAATGCATATGGAAAAAAAAACAATCATTTTTGTATTTAATGCAGATGTTAGCTTTTGTTGTGTTTCTAACTATATCTAGTTTCTTGGTTACACTTTGGTTTCTGCCTGCTGCATTTTATCTTTTATATTTCTAAATTGCCTTTGTGTCATTTTGCATCTTACTGAAGAATAGATCTTAATTCCGATTTTTTTGTTCAACAATTTTTTTCAGTTTAACAACAGTTTCTGGTTTGTTTTCTGTGTTTTATTAATAAAATGCTTTATATTTTGAGACTTCTCATATGAGAATAGTGACTTCCTAAAAAGTGATATAGTAATAATAATAATAATAATAATAATTGTGCCATACTATAGATGCATAATGGAGATAAGCAGAAATATGTTCCATAATACTGGGCTGATAAAGTAAAGTGTAATTTTACTGAAACTGATTTAAGAATTTGAGTGGTTTTACTGACAGTGATTTTATAAATGCAATGTTCAACTTATTATCAAGAGTGGCTACAAAATATTTGGATGGTCAATTAGTGAAAAAAAATAAAATTGTGTTGGTTTACTTTCTTTGCTAAGCAGCTATCATCATTGTGAAGTCCACTTTGAATTCTGAATAAAAAAATATTCAGATATAGTCCCATGAAGACATTATCTCTTTAGGGGATATGGCTGGCACTTGGGACTTTAATAACCCATTTTAATGAGCAATAGACATAATATAAACTGAGAAGCAGCAAGAAGACTTAACCATTGGGATAAATCTTGAGAACTATAGCTTTAATGGCCTAATATTACAGTACAGACAGGCTGGATTTTAGTAAACTGGACTACCTAGTGGAATGCACAGAAGACCAAATGGCAAGCAATGAGAATTAAACAGTACAGAGTAAGCACTGTGGGGAAAGCACCACTATACTGGTCCTAATGGTGTCATAACATGGTAACCCTTAAAAAGTAGTGACCTGAGCAATGAATCTCAATATTCTGCAGGACATGGAAGCTGAAGACGCATTGCACAGTTTGTAGAAAATCAGTAAGATGAAAGACTATAAACTCTTCATTTTTACAAGTCTATCAATATTAAAATTGACATACTTGGCTTGTATGGAATCAGCTTAGGGACCCAAAAGAGTCCTGTGTTTCTTCAGATTATCTTTAACAAATGCCTGCCACTGCATGGACATTTCTTACCTAATGTTATAAATAGTTGTTCAGTGCACAGCCCACACCTATTCAGATGTCAAAGCAGGCATCCCCCACTGTATGTTATGCATTACAACACCAACCAAAGCAGATGCTTGTGTAAGTGCACCAAATTCAACACATTTGGTAAAGGGAATAGTCAAACACTAGGAATAAGTGGAGATGTATTTAACTTTAAATCTTAGAAGTGTTTAGAGACTTCTTCAAAGTAACAACATTAAACAAGCAAACCACTTAAATATAGGTGAAAAAAGTAACATGATTGACATGGGCCTGTCAAAAATATGAAACTCATTCTTATTCTAATGCAATGGATGACATGCCCTTAAGATGAAAGTGAGCAGATTTGAATATTAATGGTTCTAAGATTGCATAAGTTTTCTTGTTCTTGTTGTTTTTATGCAAACATTTTGACAGCAGCTTCATCCTATCACAACTGTGGCACTGGTCGTGGGACTGGGGGCATTATAGCATAATTCTTTTTAATGGTTACTGAATGAAGAACACTTTATTTATTTTGCTTACCACATTATGAAAAAAATATGTTTTTCGTGCATTAAATTGATGACTGATCTGAGCAGGCACAGAACAGCATTTTTGTGAATTTATGGTTTACGTTAGATTACAATAATGGTTTCATTCACTGTAAATTGGTTTGAAAAGTTAAGTAAATGTTGATACCACTAGAAGAAGCATGCTTACTAAAATTACTGTTGTGCTTCAATTGGTTGGCCTGGATATACTAAAACAAGCGTTACTAAGCAACTGGTAATTCCCCTTTTAGACTCATCCTCTCAGAAGATATCTTTAATGAAGAATTAAGTAAATTAGGAGATGTATTTGTAGAAATAAGCTATAATCATCAGACTTACAAATAGTTTAACTAAGGTTAAAAAAGATAAGTATAAATCTATATTAAGTAATGAGGAGTATGATATAAAAAAAATGCTACAAAGACAGTAATAAGAAAGATTTCATAACATTTTTTCTGTAGCATGCATTGCAGATGCAAAACATATTAAGGATGTTATAAAGGCAACTTGGAAATTATTAAAGGTAACCCAGACTTAATAAAGGATGTTGATGAAATGCAAATACTTGCTGACAGAAAATGTGTAATTTAAAAAGATTTTAGAAAACAACCATTTTGTTTTTCAAACTACAATTATAAAGAAATGCTTGGAGACACATTCATGCAGGTTGTGTAAATATTGTGTTCCGGCACTCGTTTTCCCCATTTACATAAACCTTTCGGACAAAATGAAAGTTTAACTGAAATTCCACAATGGTAGTCTATACAGCCACCTTCACATTCTAAGAAGGTTTCTGCGTAGTAAAGATTACAGGGAAGTTTTCATACCTGTGGTTGACATGGGACATGGACTTATTCACTCACTTCATATACCAAATAAATAAAAAAAATAATTACTTAGCCAGTCTATTGTGCTCTTTTTGTTTTGCAGCACAATGGAGTAAGTACAGGAGATTCTCCATAAAGTAGATATCCAAATACAGTAAATCATCGACTGGAGTAGTTGGGTTCCATTTTACAAAGTGGCACTTTTTCTAGGAATGTTTTAACTGAGGATATCTGTGAAGATACAGTGCGAGTATTTTATACACATTCTTGAAGTGTTATGAACGGGATTGTCAATCCGTGGCATTTGTTGAGTTTAGCCCTCAAATAATACAGATATCTGCCGCTATATAACTTCCTACCCTCCTTCTCTCTTTATATTGGTTATTTAATATGTATGAACATTGGGTTTACATTATAATGGAGTACTCAGAAGGATCCTTTCATTTTCTGTAGTCCCTGTTATCAAAAACTTATATATATATATATATTTGACTTTCTAGGTTTCTTTTTATTTTTTATAATCAATTTATTTTTCAATTGTTTTATGTACTATAATAATTAACTTTTTATTACTGCAAGACGTCTAGGTCAGTAAGATTTTTTTTTTCATTGTGCCAAAACAAGCTGATTTAGAGTGTGTTGTGCATTTCACTGTATACAGTTTAAGAATCAAAAATGTTTGGTGCACAGCACACTAAGAAGACAATACCTGCTTTGGCTTTAGACATGGTAAGGTCTGTGCAACGCCATTCAGCATCGGAAGAAAAGAACAACTTACTGGACATGCAACTTACTGGACATGCACATTATTTGTTGATCTACTGTGCTGGTGAATGCCTCAATCAACTGACAAAAAAGGCAACTGGAAAGCATAACAACAAAAACAAATAACCAGAGAAATACTTTGCTAAAATAAGTCCAAACACTCACAAATAAAGTCAAATCCTTTAATGAAATCACAGTTACTATTTTGTCTTTGCAGCAGTTAGGAGTTCATCAGAACTCAATCCACTGCACTACTGAAAAGCCGTAATTAGCTAATCAACTACCAGATTCTTCTGTAATTATTTCTTTCTTTTTTTATCAATGTGCCAACATATGTTTTAAAATAGACTGAATCACATCATTATATTTCATAAATTTACATGAATGCAGCATTTATGAAATGTAGAACTTTTGTCAGCTATCAGAATATTATATGCTTCTTAAATGAAAATAATTATCCTTACAAAATTTTGTTTGTAGTACATTGCCACTAATTGTAAAAACACTTTGTCATCTACCTGCAGATTCTTGTCATGGGAATGTATACATCTATTCAAAACATTAAGGCCTAATTATAAATTCAGGGCATGGACATGCATCCCCCTTTTCAAAATATTTAGAGCCAATTATAAAGTCAGGGAACAAAGGATAAGACAATAAAAGTACATTAATTTAAAGAAGTTTGCAACTATTAGTTATAAGGTTTTTATTTCCTAATTACTGCCAGATTAAAATAATGATGGTATTATACCCAAAGCCCACATTTTGGTGTGATTTGAGCTTTAGTAGTATGTATCCAAGACCACCATGTACTTATCTGATGCAGAAAACCTCAGCTCAAAACCCAGTTTCCTGGTCAGTAGTGCATAAAATAATAACTCCGACATGGAATGAATTACAAAGGAAATTTGTTATGGATAAACCAAGAGTGTGTTCAGAAAGCCTTAATGTTTAGGAAAAGCACAGATTACTGTGAGCTATTGTTTATTTTGTTTTAGCTAGTATCACAGAATATGGCTAAAACAGATCTGTATCTTATATACACAAGTGCAAAAATATGTATTTGACATGCATATCTGGATGCAGCTCTAGTCATATTAGCCGCATTATGTTACTAGATGAAAATAAAACAAACACTATATTGTAGTAATTATTGCCTCACATAAGAGCTAAGGCTTTCTTAACAGCCCCCCCCCCCCCACACACACACACTCTGTGTCAAAAATCTGCAATTAAATGCAATGGAATTTTGAACTTCAGTGGCATTAAATAGAAATGGCAGCTTTCAGGGCTGTTTTATTGTTTTGTCAGAATTCCAGCTAGCTTTGTACTGCTTCATGATATACAGGAGTACTTTGTAAAGTGGATTTACTATTTATAAACTATGACTAAACCTGTAATTAAATACACTAGATATTTGGTACTTTAGAAGTGTCAAAGATAAAGACAAACTGTAGATATTCATCATATTAATCACCATTGCAGTAGCCATAGCTATATGGGTTATATCCTGCCAAGGATATAACAGACGGCCAACTTCCAAAGCTGCATGGCACCTACCATGTATCAGACAGCTCGAGCTGAGCTTACTAAAAGACAAAGTTGGATGCCAAGCCCTGCAGATCTTTACTGCCACCAAAGACGATTGTCCTCTGAGGCTTTAGGGGACTGATGGTCGACCTGTGCTGCTTTTCCTTTGCTAGGCAGATAAGTTCCCTCTGGGGAAAAAACTTCAATTATTTTTGTTGAACATTAATACTTTCCTCTTCAGGAGTTTGTGTTTTAAAGGACTGTCATGAGACTGTATTGTACTTTTAAACAAGAGAGCTCTTTTTTTCTGTCAGAAAGGATACCTCCTTTCCTGAAGAGAGTTCAAGATTCTGAATCTGTACAGAAAGAAGAAGGAACACAAACAGGTTTTCCCTCAGTTTTCTAATTCAGACTCTAGTCTGGCAGATAGAATGTATCACATTTCATAGTCTTTTTAACGTTTTATACAATCTTACCAAACCTGACCTAGCAGCTATAGCTTTAGATAATCCTACTGCTACTTGTTGTTGTCTTTCGGCTTGTCCCGGTTAGGGGTCGCCACAGCAGAACTCCGGTCCACTAATGATTGGCAGTAGATTTTCACGAATGCTGAGGTGCCAGCTCGATGTTCAACCTTCAGCGAAGGCATGCCCATTTACGCATGTCTTTTGAATGCCTATCCAACCGCGGGGAGGACATGCAGACTCCACACAGAAGGCACTCCCAACACTCCAGCCAAGAATCGAACGGAAGAGCCTCTTGCTGTGAGGCAACAACGCTACCGCTGCACCACCGTGGCAAATAATCCTACAGCTACTAAACAGTTAATTCCAATCCTACACTTTCTGATAAGGATGAGACGATTGTTGATGGGTATGAGACAATAATGCATGCTTCTGCAACTTTGATTTTCAGAATTTTGAATTCTGAGGTTCTCGTATTAATGTTTATTCTGACTAATTGCGAAAGTAGGAATGTTTGGTCTGTAGTTTCTTCTTGTGAGAAAACATCTGCTTTAAATGATTTCATTTTTTTCTATTGTACTAGTCACTGCTCTCTGTGTACAGTGTGTGTATGACTGTTAGAACTTCTTCCAGGGCTATAGCTTCTGGGACTGTTTTGAAAAGCTTTACCTGGCTGCATTCTCAGAAACTCCCAAGAGAATGTGAGTGTTAAGATTTTATTTTCTCTTGGATATAAATTCAATTTTTGGTTCCTTTGCTGCAGAGGTGATCAAAAAGTGCAATGAAGGGGTCAGTTAAATCAAGGAATCTAAAAGATTTTCTGCCCTACTTTTTATCATTTTCTAAGGGATTTTGTAACACTCAACAAATGTTGGTGTAATGGCAAAGGTGTTCTAAAAAGAATTCAGGAACTCCCAAAGCCAAAGACAGTCCAACTAGTCAGTTTTACTATTTATAGGACCTAGTTCCCTTCTCCATCTGTGGCAGTACCTGTTTTCTTCCAGAAAGTATGAATCTCCGTTTTTCTCTTTGGCAACATATAGTTTCAGACACATGGATCTTGACGATTGTTTATCAAGGTAATAGATGACAGTGGGAGGAAATTCCTCCTTGGCAGGAGGCTATTCCTCATCCACCACACCAGACTCTTTTACCTTCACCAATTCTTCATTACATGCTCTTCCATGATGTGATAGAGCCAGTTCCTCTTTCCGAAGTTGATAAAGGTTTTTGTTCAAGGGAGTTTTCAATGTCAAATAAAGAAGACAAATTTTTAGCTGACTGCAGACAAGGAAAAGTATGGTGTCTGTCAGTCTCAGTTTTGGCAAAAAGTGTAAATTGTTTGCTATGGAAATATTTTAGTAACACTGCAATTTCAGCTGGAAAACAACACTTTTAAGCAAAGAGAGGTCAAATAGTCATGTCACAGATAATTTGCTCACTGGTATGTCCGCAGAATACCACACAAAGTTTTAGAAACAATAAATTACTTAGTTCAGCAACTAGGCTGGAAGCTATTATTGTGGCATTTTTCCATATTAGTACACATCAATATCCTTGCTATGATGTAAAGGCTCAAGATTAATATGCAATTGAAACAACTAAATGATCCCATTAAAAAACAGAAAACCACAGATACATTTCCATCCAAATAATCTTCACTCCATTGAAATAGCATTGTGTGAAGTGATAAAGATCCATTTGGGGGCAGGCTATATTATGTGGACATTTATTCTTTTTTCCCATGAGTTTTTGAGAGGTTGAAAAGAGTTAACTAGTTTAAAATGTGTGTTTTTGTACTCCAGAGTAAATTATTGCTTACTGGAATATAAGTACAATTGGCACTTTTTGTAAGATAGAGGAGTTTTTTGGAATAAAAATAAATTTATTTTGAAAAGCTTAAAGTGCATTACTTATAGAAATCTAGGGAAAAAATGGAGATGATGTAGTCCAGTTTTGTTTAATAAAGTAGAACTTCTACATATTTAGAGGAAGAAAATCTTCCGGGTCTATATTACCTTATCAAATGATGAAAAGAGCAAACACTCTTTCATCGAACTGAAAAGGTCGAAACCCCTAAAGCGTGAAGACACGGAACAGCAATTTTTTTCCCAAGGAAAAAAAAATTGCTGCTCCGCAAAAAAAAATAAATAAATAAAAAATAAAAAAAGTTTAAATACAAAATGAAGTGGGGGGTTTCACCCCCCACAACCCCCAATATGGGGGGGCTGTGTAAATATACCCCCTCCAAGATCGCTCCATAGTGGAGGAAATGGCAAAGTCCTGAAGACGGCCCACTAATTTTTCCGTGTCTTCACTCTTTAAGGGTTTCGACCTTTCTGGATCGATGAAAGAGCATTCGCTCTTTTCATCATTCGATAAGGTAATATAGACCCAATCTTCCAGCTGTGTTAGACCACTGGAATTCTATAATTTACAGCTTTTGTCCAAAACTAGTAAGGAAAATGTATTATAGTTGCTGTGTGTATTAACTGATGCTTTCACTGTCCTAACCAAACAGTTTTTGTAAATATAGCATAAGATAATTAAGGAAAACAACCACTTGACAGTAAAACTTTTCCAGAATGATGAGAGTTGCTTAGTTAGAGGTGTTTTAAGAAAAAGAGAAAAAATCTACATGACTGCTACAGAGTGGAGTCTTATCAAAGGACAATTCTCTACCCTTCCTCCGTCATTCTGATAGATTCTGACTCCACCTCCACTCTGAATAGAATAAAACTGCAGTTGGAAAACTGCAAGACAGATGAAGCATGTACAGACCATGCCCAGCATATCTGATAAGTTTGTGGACAAAGAGGAGTTTTTGGTCATTGGATCATAATGACTGATTGGGAACACAGTTATGCGGAATAGTGTTTAGTAAATGCAAGCAGATGGATGCTGGATAATTTTATAGGCAGTAAGAAGCTGTGTACATATTAGTTGATGGGGTAGTTCTAATAATTTTAGGTTTAATGCTATACAGTGGTGGGCTATGTATTAGTTTCCCCTCAAGTATTTGGCAGTGCTCTGAACAGACTCAGACACCTTGAGTGACATTTTTCCTATAAAACCACAACTGAAATTGCTCCAGTATCTAGTTGCACACAGGACATCTTGTTTACAGTGACAAGCACTGCCCACATAGTTGCAAACTGGACACGCCTGACAGTGATTGATATTCTCACTCCAACAGTCTAATCAATAAAAAAGGGTCTGTTGCTATGGATATGAACTTTCCTACTGTCTCCGTTAATGGCTTGGTAGATATGGAAATCATGAGGCGATTGCCTCATGTTTACTGACAACCAGCTAATTTTCAAACAAGCTGATACGGTAAGTGAGAAATATATTTATGCAACATCACTGGAAGCAAAACTCTCATATCAAAGTACTCCTAATGTCAATAAGTTTGTCAGTAGTACACATGCTGCATCCATCACACACAATTCAAAGCAGACACAAAGACCCACATATACTGAGGCACTTACATGTAACCTTCCTTAACCACAAAGGCCTCCTAGACAAAGTACACATAAGAAATACTCTCAGCAGCCCCAAATGCACTCTTTCAAAACAACACCTACATCAACACATCTCATGGACATGGAGCCTCTACCTCTAAGCCCATAAGGCAAGCCACCACACAATCCAACATTCTAGTCATTGGAAGCTCCATTGTGAGATGCACTAATGTCCCTCTCACCAGGCTGAGTAAGGAGAAAGTTATGGACAGTTGCTTATCAGGGGCTAGGATCCACCACATTACACATTCACTCAGGTCACTGGATCACAATTACCAATATGACTCAGTCATAGTCCATGTGGAGGTAAATGATCTG
Source organism: Protopterus annectens (assembly GCF_019279795.1). Classification (NCBI taxonomy): domain Eukaryota; kingdom Metazoa; phylum Chordata; order Ceratodontiformes; family Protopteridae; genus Protopterus; species Protopterus annectens. Next base: position 1,602,695,903 of record NC_056732.1, read on the forward strand.
AGATGTACCTCCCTAGACTACATGAAGAGAAACATCATACAGCTCTTGGAATATGTGCCTCAGGCTTGTATGAGCCTAGCATTGAGCAGTATTTTACCTTCTCCAAGGATGATGCCACAATGTGAACAAAAGATGATCGACTTTAATAATTGGCTTAGTTTCTGGTGTCATTCTAAGGGGTGCAATATTTGTCAGCATGGAAGGAGATAGTCAACAGATCACGCTGCTTTGCCAGGGATGGTCTGCACCTCTCCCCTCTAGGCTTTCGAATATTGGCTAAAACATTGCCTTCCCCCATAGTGTCTTTTTTTAGGCAATGCCAAACTGAAAGTACTTCTGACATAGCAAATCAAAACCAAGAAAACCTAAAGGTATTACTGGTCAATGCTAGGAGCCAAAACAAAGGACTCCACTCCACGGAAGCTCTCTTTACTATAGAGAATGTTGATGCCTGCGCTGTCTCTGAGATGTTGTTTAAAGCCACAGACAGCACACCAACGGTGCAGGGTTATAATGCCTTCCACATAGTTAGACCAGCTACTTCACAGGCAGGAACTAACTTTGGAGGTGACTCTATTTACATCAAAAATAAATATACTTCAAGGCTGGTCAAACAGGACAATGCATTTGAGCTACTCCATGTTCAAATCACAATAAGTAAAATCCAATACCACTTCCTTGCAAGCTACAAGTCCCCCTCTATGACCCAGGAAACACACATCATGTATTTAAACTTATTAGAAACACTAACCATCCAACCCAATACCACATTCATGGGTGACTTTAATTACCCCACTATTAACTGGGAGTCTGATACAACATCAAACATACATGCACAGAGATTCCTGGATTTTGTAAACAAAAACTCCCTGAACCAGATAGTCAATATACCAACCAGGGGTGCAACCATACTGGAGCCTGGTCTTCACTAATATGGGAGAGTTCTGCACACCTCCTACTCTAACGCCTTCCTTGGTAAGGTCAAACCACAAAATGGTCTCCTTTGAAGAAAAAATAAAAGCTGGACCCCAGCTAAACTGGGAATATTCAGGAACTATTTAAGTGTAATCTCCTGCTACTAAGTGATAAACTGGCAAAATTTCAAGCCCATATAAACCCTGAGAACACTTCTGCCTATGAAGAACTGTTCACAGAAACCCTGTACAGGCATGTTAGTAACTGCATAGAGGCAGCTGTACCCACCAGGAAGAAGTACAGAACTAACTCAAAAAAACAAGCCACCCTGGTGGAATCACAAAATCAATCGGATGTATAACAGGAGGAAGAAAATCATGGCAAAAATTAAGAGGTGCAGCACCCAGCAGGATAAAAGCACTCTCATTAAACTAAACAAACAACTCAGAGGACAAATAAAGTCTACCAAAGCCAAATTTGAGGTAAGTTTGGCCTCCCAGGCCAAGGACAACCACAAAGCATTCTTTAGTTATGTCCGCAACCTCAAAGGCAATACACAATCATGTGCAGAGATCATTGTAAATGCAGCCACCTATACTGAGCCAGAAGATATAGCAAACCTCCTGGCTGATAAATTCAGCTCCAACTTTACTCCTCTCTCCCCATCAACCTTCCCTCAGGAAATATCAGCAAATATAACTCTCCCTACTTTCACTAGGGAACAGGTCCTTAATGCTCACTCTAAGACCAAGAGCACTGCATCAATGGGCCCAGACAATATCCCAGGATGCCTTCTTAATAGCATGAAACATGACCTATCAGGGCCTCTGGAATTACTATTTAACTGTAGTCTCCAAACAGGGTTCATGCCTCATGAATGGAGAAAGGCAACAATCATCCCTCTACACAAAGGTGGGCCATCAACAGACCCTGAAAACTACAGACCCATAAGTCTCACTAGTCTTATATGTAAAGCCATGAAAAGAATTATTATGGACATGATCAGTAGAGATACAGTAAATCTCCAGACACTGGACCCAACCCAGTTTGGTTTCGTCAAGAGCAGATCATGCCTACTCAACCTGGTGGACTTCTTTGAGAAGGTAACCAAAGCAATGTATGAAGGCAAAATCATTCACACTGCCTACCTTGACCTGGCCAAGGCATTTAACACAATACCTCACTCGGGCATTGTTGACAAACTCAAGAGGTTAGGTACAAATCCATATGTCACCCAGTGGATAGCCAACTGGCTCACAGACAGAACCCAGAAAGTTAGAATTGGGAAGTCCACCTCTACAAAGAGGCCAGTCACAAGTAGAGTCCCTCAAGGATCACTCTTTGGACCGCTCCTTTTTGGCATTTACTTCTTAGAAGTCAAGGCCAATGACAGTGGTCTCTGGCTGACTAAATTTGTAAATGATTGCAAATTAGGAGCTGTTATTGAATCTCACATAGACACAAATGTTCTCCAGGAGGGGATGACACAGACAAACAACTGGTGTCAGCATTATGGACTAAAACTAAATGCCAAGAAATGCATAGTAGTATCCTTTAGGAAGTCATCCATCCCTGGTAACTATCATATTGACAACACACCCCTTAGAGTTGACCCAATAGTCAGGGACTTAGGGACACACAAAGATAGTAATCTAGTCTTTGACCATCACGTGTCTATGGTGGTGAGGAAATCATTCTATGTTCTGCATTTATAAACAAACGTATGGCATCCAATTTCAAGGAATTCATTGTTCCACTGAATTTGGCATTCATCATACCTATCATTGAGTACATTGCCCCCTTTGGTATGTAGCTAACCAAGCATATCCAAAAACTGGAACATCCACAGAGGTTCCTCAGTAAAAGAATACAGGGTATAAGTAATATGTCCTGTACAGACTGTCTTAAGGCCCTATCCCTGTATTCTGTCTCCTACATGCTTTTGAGGGGAGATCTATGCCTGGAATACAGGGCATTGTCAGACCTCACTCTGATGGACCTGCTGCATATCCACAAAACAAACAATACCAGAATTACCTCTTCTAAAGACTTAAACCTTGCTTGTGATATAAACAGGACCTGCTGGAGAGATAGGTATGTATCCCAGAGACTACCCCATCTATGGAACTGGCTCCCCAGAAGCAGAGTTCCTCTCTAATCCAATTCAAGTGCAACTTGGACAATTGGATGGGAAACCGAAAATTCATCCCTGGTTTGCCACCTATGTCTCTAATAAAAACAGGTAACCTGTAAATGGTTCATCTTACAGGCCCATTCTTACCATTATTAAGGGTATCAGAATGTGTCAGAGATTTGGGATGCATGGCTAGGCTTAAAAAGGCCCTTGTAGTCTTTAGCCTAGTAAACACCTATGAACCTATTTGTGCATAATTGCTCCTGGAGTCCTGGGTGAGATATATTCTACAGGGAAATCACAAAGCAGAGATGAAATTTTAATCATGAAATGTTATGTATATCATTTAGAAAGTTGTTGGAGATCGTGGTACAGTGGGGTAAGGGAAGCATAATGTCATGTAGTGTATTTTTTATTTATTTATTTTTTATTCTTCGATGAACTGTAGTTTTGTGAAAGTGCATTTTGCAGAGAAATGCACTTTCATGAAACTGGATTACTGAAACTGAGTTTTGCTGAAACGTGAATTCAATGGGTTAAAGTAGACCTATATATATATATATATATATATATATACATATATACACACACACACATGTATGTATATATATATATATATATATATATATAGTATATGTGTGTATACACTTGTGTATAAGTACACCTGTATGCATGTATGTACAGTATATATAAATATATATATATATATATATATATATATATATGTGTGTGTGTGTGTGTGTGTGTGTATACAAAACAGAGAACTAGATTATATGCCTGTCTATGTACTTCATGTCCTTTAAAGAAAACAAATCAAAATGGAAATTTTGTGTAACTATATGGGGGTTTCTACACATAAACACACACAAACACACACACACACACACACACAGAGTCATGTGTGTGTGTGTGTGTGTGTGTGTGTGTGTGTGTGTGTGTGTGTGTGTGTGTGTGTGTGTGTGTGTGTGTGCATTTAAACACTGTTAAGTACTTCTGATTTCCTTTTCTTTTCTTTTTTAAACAAGAAATATCTTTGTTAAATTATTACTTATGACATTTGCAATCATACATTTATATCATGTTTTAAATGCAAGGCACATAGTAAATGTATGTTAAAGTAAATCCAGCTGTATATTATGGTTGTCACCAATGGTCACTTTTCCTTTGTGAACTACAAGATGCTCATGCACTCTGCCACTGTAAGGATTGTCTCAATGTCACTGAGAATCTCTTACTATGGATCTGTGTGTACCAGATATGCATTCCCCTCTGGAAAGATGTCACAGAAAAGCATACAAGACCTTTTTATGAACATTATCATTGCACCAAACTCTAGGTTTGCCACTTTTCTCTCTTTCTGTAGTTTTGTTATGTGTGTGTGTGTGGGGGTGGGGGGAGGAGGGGGGGGGCTTGAAAAATGGCAAACGTGTCAATACTTTACAAGAACAAATATTTTCTGATTTTTCTCTGTCACAGAAATCTTTGATACTACATTTATGTTATCTTAACCTATAAACTATTATAAATAACATGTAAAGCTTAGCATTTCAGCACTGTGTTTCTGCTTATGTAAATTTGTCAGAGGTGACAACTGCCTTTAAACCTGACTGATGTAATTGCTTTGTTTTGGTATGAAAGGGGAGTGTTAAGTTTTCCTTCTCTCTGCAATAAAAACAGTGGAAAACAGCCCCACTGCTTTCTGTCTTTTTATTGTAGTTACTGCGTTCCTAATATTAGCAGGATTAATTGTTCTTCTAAGACTGACAGCAGTACCTGACAGGATAAACTACAGATTGTTCTTTTATCTATGGTATGTCATACGGGTAGAGGTGAATTTCTCTGCAAAGTATGTGAAAAGCTAAGCTTAATAAAAAAGTAGGTGGACTTTCCCCTCCTCTGATTCCAAAGCAAGGAAATGAACATTTTCCAAAGTACAAGAAGGCTTCTGGTACCTACACAATACTGGAACCAGATTGCAGGGAGAAAACAAAACAAACTTTGAATCCAAAAACTGCACAAAACCATACACACAGCTACGAGTGGTGAAAATCCTGAAATGTGCAGCAATAAAAGATACCTTTCATCTTTCATTGCTACACATTTCAGGATTTTTCACCACTCATAGCTGTGTATAGGGAGAAAAGAAACCTAAAGATTGAGTTAAACTGTAGGAGAGGGGTGGAGTTTTCCTTTAAAAAGCAAAATGTGTAACATTGAAATGCAGAGATGTTTGCCTCTCCTAAAGAGTTTTTTTTTTTTGTGACAAGAGTGACCCAAAAGCGAACAATGTGTCAACCAAGAACTATAAACAAATCCACTGTACGCCAAAAAAAAACCTCCTGTGTCTTGGGAATCTGGATGTGACTTCTGTGCAATACCGCTAAATCGCAGTATAATCCCAGCAGCAATCGAATCCTTGAGTTCAACCAGCACAGAAAAGCGATGAATGGCAAAGAATGGAGCCAATGGATGAAATTATAAAACCATTTATTAAATCCAAACTGTTGAGCGCTTTCACTTGTAAAAATCACAAGCTTCATCAGAACACTAACACGAGTGCATCCAATCATTAAATAGCAATTTTTGGCGCCATCTCTTTTCAAACTGGATCCCATTAATTTAAAGATGTATATACAAAAATGTATAAACACGTGAAACCTAAAAACAAATCATTAATCCTAACGTGTAACCTAAAAACCTCTCAAACACTACACTAAACATCTAACCTTATATCTAAAAAGAAAATATATATGTCTATCACTACGTCAAATAATAAAAATAAACACCAATTAACAAAGAATGTATGAATTAAATTTATTAAATTAAATTATAGGATTAATGATTTGTTTTTATTTATTTATTTTATTTATTTTACATTTGTTGACCGGGTAAGTCTGACTAGAACCAAGTCCATTTTCAGCGGAGGCCCGGGGAGATAAGCTCTAGCAGAATACAGTCAAAGTAGCAGAAGAGCAAAAGTAACATTGATTATACAATAATATTTACAATTGGGAACTGATGTTGTTTAGACAAGGATAACTGAAAGATACTTTCAGCCAAGCAGTGTTACAGATTTTTGAATTTTTACAGAAGTTCAAACTTAGTACAATAATGGTAACAGAAGAGCAGATGAACATTAAATATAAGTAATATTTAAGTAATCAGGTTAGATTGTTACTAAGACAAGGAATACAATAGAAGTACAATCATACAGGCAGTGTTACAAAATTCAATTTTTTGAGGGTGGTCTTATTTTATTTATTTTACAAAGGAAAAAAAACACAAGTTAGATTGACAAACATACATGCACTGTTAGAATTAGTCAGGTTTGTCACAATGACATATCCATTTTTGTTCTAGGTATTGTTTGATAGAGGCTTTGAATTGGACTGGGGAGGAGAGCAAGGTAATGGCATCTGGAAGTTTGTTCCAGGTTCTGCCTACAGAATTAGCAAATATGGCCATGCCAGCTGCATTGTTGATTTTAGTTGTTTCTATTTGTAGCTTACTGGATGAGCGGAGCATTCTTGAGTTGTTGTGAGGGAAGATGTGGTGACTAAGGGCTGGAATGTGATTTGGGTTTTTTAGGATTTTATTAGCTAATATTAGCATTTATACTTAACAAGATTGGGAAACTCCAACCATCCAAGTTGTTTGAGGTTAATGCAATGGTGGGTTCTAAAAGGAGAACCCGTAGCAAACCTAGCGATGTGATTGTAGCAGGCTGTAAGTTTGTTAAGATCAGTTTTACTTATATTTTCTAGAAGTGGGGAAGCATATAGGAGGGTGCATAGTAGGTGCGAGCGTGCAATGGCTATTTTAGCTATGGGGGTGAGGAAGGTTTTTAGTCTATAGAGTGAGCCGAGTTTTTTGTTGATGGTTTTGATAGTCTGGCTAATATGGAGGTCAAATTTTAAATAGTTATCTATTGTAACACCTAGCAATTTGGTATTGGGGTCAGGGGAAATAATTGTCCCATCGTTAGCTTGAATGGTAAAGGAGAAGGGTAAGGACCTCTGGGTTGGTGGAAATATAAGCAGTTTGTTTTTTTTGGGATTGAGTAGTAGGCAACATTTGGATAGCCAATTTTCTACCACAGAAAAAGTAGTCTGGATGTCCCTTTTTAGATCATCTGGTGATGTAGCTGAGCAGATTAAAGTGGAGTCATCAGCATACTGAATACAGTTGATGTTTGGTATGATGGTTGGAAGATCATTAATAAATATGGAAAACAATACTGGTCCTAGTATGGAGCCTTGTGAAACTCCAATAGTAATGGGTAATAGATTTAAGAGCTTATTTTGCCAAATGACTGCTTGTTTCCTGTCATGGAGATAGGACTTAAACCAAAGAAGGGCACTGGGATGTAGTCTAAGTGTCTGCAGGGTAGAGATCATAAGGTGATGGTCGACCATGTCAAAGGCCTTGGAGAGGTCTAGGAAGAGGGCAGATGAGGTGCTATTATTGTTCTGGTTGTCATTAATAGTGTTAGTGAAGGATAGTAGGGCAGAGGTAGTACTATGATGTGGTCGAAAACCATGTTAGGTATCGGCCATTAAGTCATTTTGGATTAGGTGTTGCATAAGTTGTTTGTGTATACATTTCTCCATAATCTTGGCTAGTGGGGAGAGTATGGCTATGGGTCTGTAGTTGGAGTATTCAGTGGAGGGACCTCCTTTATGTAGTGGAATAACATAAGATGTTTTCCAAATTATGGGAATTTTGGCTTCGGAAATGGTTCGGTTGATTAGTATGGAGATGGGATAGGCAACAGCGTCAGCTGTCAATTGTAGATATTCTGCTGGGAGTTGGTCAGTGGAGAGGGTGGTGGGTTTTAGTTTTTTGAGAAGCTTGCAAATATAGGAGGTAGGTACAGGCTGAAAGCAAAATACATTTTGGGTACCAGAGTTATTGTTGTTTTCTTCCAGGGTACTTTGAGGTAGTTGGCTTGCAAGAGCTTGAATGATTTCAGTAAAAAAAATGATTGAAGCCATCAGCGACCTGTTCAGTGGTTTTATTAGAGTTAGCAGCTGGATTGGGGGTTGAGGTTTTACCTGGATACAGTAATTTGTTGATGCCAGTCCAGAATTTTTGAGGATTATTCTGATTATTCACCTGTAGTCTACAGTAATAGTCTTTTTTATCAAGTAGGACAAGTCTTTTTGTATCATTCCTTGCCTGTCTGTATTTGTTATGATTCTGGGGATTTTTGGTAGTTCACCAGGTGGCCCATAGTTTATTTCTACTAGAGATTTTTGTTCTTGTTTCTTTGGAAAGCCAGGGGACATTGTTTCCTTTTGTTCTTTTATGGTGCACTGGTGCATGTAGGTCTAGGATTTCTATAAATTTGTTGTTGAAGTAAGTTAGAGCTTCCTCTAAGGTAAGATGCTTTAGTATAGTCCAGTTGCAGGACTTAAGTTCTAGTTGAAGTTTGGCAGGATCAAGGTCTCTTTTGCTTCTAACCTTTCTAAGCAAGGGCGGTTGTGGGGATTTAATTTTTTGTTTAATTACATAGGTTAGGAAGTGATCACTTAGATTGTCTGGGAAGGTGCCTGCAGTGTAGTTTAGGGGGTTTCTATTTACAAGTATCCAATCCAGTATACTCTCTTTATGTGACCGTTTGTCAATTCTGGTAGGGGAGACTATTTTTTGAGGCAATGTGTGAAGGTTAATATGAGTGGATGGGGATTTTGATGAACAGGAGTCCCAGTCTACATTAAAGTCTCCTAAAATTAGAGTTTCTTGTGTATACTGAGAGGATAGCCAGTGAAGGGTATCCTCTATTGCAGCTACATTATTCCCTGGGGGAATGTACACACAGATGATATTAATACTTTTACTTTTATTCAGATGCATTTTGGTGGCTAATATTTCAGAGTTGTTGATCTGAGGTGGTTGGATAGTTTCAATTGTTACATCTAGTTCAGATTTATAGAGGATGGCTACACCCCCCACTTTCCTTGTGGCCCGATCTAGTCTATGCATTCTATAGCCAGGTGGAAGAATTTCATTATTAGTGGTAGCTGGTTTTAACCAGGTTTCAGATAGACATAGTATCTCTGGGGAATAAACAGCTAAAAGGGCATGTAGGTCATGTATTTTTTTGTTTATACTTCTTATATTGAGATGGCAGATCAAGAGGGAATTAGTGGGTCTACTGATTATATTTTTATTACTGTTTCTATTAAATGGTAAGTCAGGGGTACTGGGGCCTGGGTTTGGGTGGATATCTCCACTGATAGTAAAGTTTAACCTGTATTGTGAGATGATATACTTTAGTTTACTAAAGAGTTTGTCAAAATATCTGGTTTTGGGGCTGGTGTAATATGGGTAGAGTCTGTTGGATAATAAATGAGAATACATTTTGTCTAGTTTTAGTGTCCTGGTTTAATATGACTCTGAAAAAGACAGGTTTTTCAAGTGGAGATTTGGTGTGACCTACCTGGGAGTAATAACTGATAAAATGTTGTCTTCATACATGGTAAGGATATAAGTTATAATAAGGGTAGGTAGTAGGGTATATAGAAACATTCTGGTGATTTGCATGTTTAGGTTAACTTAATGTAAGAAGTTAGTTCAGGGGAGGGGTAATAATAGAGTGGAGGAGAAATGAGGTGGGTGGGGAGATTGAAGTGGGCTATTGTACTGGTAGGAGGGAAGGATAGAGGAGAGGAAAGAGGATGGTTGATTCTATAGGTTGTTGTGGTAGTAGGGGTGTGGCTAAGGGTCTTTAAATTTAGATGTACTGGGGGCGGGTGGGAATTGGGGGCAGGGAGGGGAGTGAGCCCGAACGCAGTGAGGGCAAGCGGAGCAGGGCTAATTCATTAAACAAGTGTAGGGCAAGGTAAGAAGTATAGAATAAGAAGCTGACTCTTTGTGCCTGAAATATAGTTTATTAAGTTTAAGAAATTGTAAACTAGGCTGTGATACTATAGTAAGGGGGTCTAGGAGTACATACTATAGAGTGGGAAAGAGTAAAACAGATTTACTGTTTTAACACGCTTACTTAAGGCTATGCCTTGGGGTTGGAATTTAGGATGGTTTTAGGATATGTGATAAGAACCAGAGATGTTTTTAGACCCAGAGCATACACTAATTGTATCAGGATATAGATACAAGTTATCAGGTATTAACCTTGGAATGAGTAGTTCACTCCCGGGTGAGAAACCCTTGGGCAGGAATATTCCTTTCTGGGTGATGTTCTATTTGGCTTTGTACTAGGGGAGGCTCCTGTAATAAAGATACAACAGTGAACAGAAGGAAAAAATTATTTATCTCTCTTTTTTGAGGGAGGGGGTAAATATGAAGATAGTAACATTAGAACCAAAGAAACAACATTTTATGTTTCACGTGTTTATACATTTTTGTATATACATCTTTAAATTAATGGGACCCAGTTTGAAAAGAGATGGTGCCAAAAATTGCTATTTAATGATTGGATGCACTCGTGTTAGTGTTCTGATGAAGCTTGTGATCTTTACAAGTGAAAGCGCTCAACAGTTTGGATTTAATAAATGGTTTTATAATTTCATCCATTGGCTCCATTCTTTGCCATTCATCGCTTTTCTGTGCTGGTTGAACTCAAGGATTCGATTGCTGCTGGGATTATACTGCGATTTAGCGGTATTGCACAGAAGTCACATTCAGATTCCCAAGACACAGGAGGTTTTTTTTGGCATACAGTGGATTTGTTTATAGTTCTTTGTGACAAGAGTGAAAACTCTTAGAAAACTTTGCCAAGGAGTGCTGTGGAGCCAGCAGCGGCCTTAGGTCAGTTGGAGCCCTAGGTAAAAGGGCTCCAAGGTACCCCCCCCACACACCTCCCAAGTGCTCCCATCCTGGTCTACCTACACCAACTAAATACTGGAAAAGCTCCCCTGCTACAGCGGTGCCCTATGCGGCTGCCTAGTTGGCCTATGCCAAAGGCTGGCTATGTGTGGAGCACTAGGAACCTATCTGGGAATCTAGTCCATATACACCAGGAGCCTAACTGGATTTTCAAAGTTACAATATGGTGTTACAGAGAGTCAGATGTAAATTGAAGTACCAAAGTTATGATGCACTACAAGAAACTGATGTGTTTATTTAAGAAACTTTAAGTTGAGCTGTAAATAAACAGAAATAACATGGAGCAAGAATATACTGACTTTGTTTACAGTGCAACTGAACTGTAGGATTTATTTTTAGCATTGTAAATAAACTGCACTTTTACCAAAAAGCCTGTTTCTGACAACTGCTATTTATACACTAGTATTCTTGGTGGACATAAGTTTGGTTAATGTATACCAAATTATTGTTTTTTTTTTTTTTTTTCGGCATCTAAGCCTGCAAGTGCCATATGTTTGTGTCAGCAGTTAATTAACCCACCTGAAAAGTGAGAAATGTTACTATCTTCATATTTACCCCCTCCCTCAAAAAAGAGAGAGAAATAATTTTTTCCTTCTGTTTAACAACCGATCTATTACACTTTGTTGAATGAAGATGTTCATAGAGACTTTGCTGCAAACTATGACAAATATTATTTAAAATGTCATGGCCTTCCTGGAAAAGAGTAAGGCTAATGAAAGACATCTAGCCAAGTTCTCATAAAAAAGGAAATCTGATAGCCACAGTACTGACCAACCCAAAGATTAACCCTAAAAAATGAGAAGTGGTGATAATGTTAAAGCACATTGCATAGCTTCTGAGATACATGCTTCCCAATAGAATTAGGCTCACTCTAACAAGGCCAAAATATTATCCTCACAGCTTATTAGAGAGGGACTGAAGACCTCTATGGACATGGAATGTACTGACTGCATGGACTATCAAAAGGTACAAATATAAATAAATAACTAACTGAAATACAAGCCGCGAAATTAATTATTTGACACTTAATTGAAGTAAAACAGCAAGAGGTCTAATGTCTGATTTAAAGCATGTTTTAAATTTTATTATTAGAACCAAAATGAGCCATAAAAATAAAATGATGCAACTTTTAGCAGTTAGGTTCGAAGGGGCATTCCCAAATAATTTACAAAATGAACTTTCCAAAGTGACCCTACAATTACTGATGAATTAGCTGAGCTTATTGAAAGGTGACTACCACTGAAGCACTGTTTAAAACCATGTAATTTAAGCCCATGGCTAAAAGTGTACAGATGTCTACAAACACAAAGAAATTCTAAGCAACTTATGTAGTCTGTTTCAGATGTGGGAAGACAGAGCATATTGTTAAAACTGTGTAATTAGTAACATGTACACAATGAAAATGTGATTTCTACACATGATGAAAATAAAAATGTGAATGCTGCACCTATCAAAAATGTGATTTATATCCAATATGGTGACATTGAAAATGTATGGAAGGAATGTGATATAAAGTAACCAATAGAACGGTAGAATCAAAATACCCTGTGCATGCCTATTCTAAGTTAGCCAGTCGTACTGTACTGGTGTAATGGAAGGAACCGTGAGTGCTACTAGATTCAGGGAGCATGGTAGCACTTATTAATGTTTATATACATAAAATAAGTGGCAAGATGAAGGAGGAAGCAATATGTAGTCATAGAGACAAAAGGAGTATGCTATAACAAATAGAGAAATTCAAACTCTGCTGGGTAAAGTCATGCATCCTATAGCTTTGTTACCAAATGTAATCATGAGGGTAAAATAAGTCAAGACTTCCTTTAGTTCAAGGCACTGTAGAAATTATTACAGAAAGGAAAATGATTAAACCCTCTATATCCTGAATATACCGCCAGTAAAAATGGGATGGGGCAACAGCAGCTTGACATCCTGTTAAAAAAGCAGCACTGATTAAATAAAAGTGAAAGGTGTAGAAACTCAAAAAGGTCTAAAACATAGCATTGATTGGAATGTTTAGAAGAACCTGTGCATTATCAGAAACCTGTTACTGCATTTTACAAGAAAAACCCAGTTATTAAGTTAGCAATACAAAGTCAGTGCAGAAAGTGAAATGCAAGAATCCTAGGTGCATGATATGGAACATTGCCAGACGATTTCAGCCATTAAAATAATTATAATTATGTGGAAGCAGAGATATATATATATATATAGAGAGAGAGAGAGAGACAGAGAGAGAGAGATAGAAAGAGCACAACAACAATAAATTCACTAAGGGAAGAAAGGGGACCTGAAGAGAATGCTACTTTCCTTCTGTAATGTCAAAAGAGAAAGTCAGTCAGAAATAGGGCTCTCAACAGTATGTGTTTAAAGAGACAAAGGTTACAGAGGTTAAAGAATACGAGCTGCCAAACCTAAATGCACAAGAAATCATTGGCATGAGTTGCATTTTGTAAAGAAAGGAACAGGAGAAGAACCAAAGCTTATACTTCTGTGTGTTGGTGAAGGTGACATACCTTGTACTTCAATTCAGTCAAATAATGAAAGTATTTGTAACTAGGCAGAAGGAGATTCACAGATCTACTATGGCACCTTTAAGAAAACACAATGGGAAGATGATACATTAAAAAGGGTCAAAGAAAATATACCTTGAGCAGAAGGAGAATCAGATTAATTTTGGCCCCATACAATACCCATATTTGAGATGAAGAATGATTCACTATAGAGACTAAATAAAGACAAAGAAAAGTACTACATTAACAGTCAGTTCCAAAACTTTGTAGAACATGTGTAATGAAATTAGCAAACAGATGTATTTTGGAAGACCATTTAGGGATGGACAAATCCAAAACTAGAACTTCAGCTAGCCTTTACTGCCCCATTCTAATGTAATGTAATACTTTGAGAATTTCTTTGCAGTTTGCCTAAAATGTCAAAATATTGCACCACATCCTGGGTTCAGAAGTCCACTGATACCTTTACACACTACTGAAGTCCTATTCAAGTGGACAGCCATGGATCTTACTAGGTTATTGGTAAAATCTTGTAATGGCTACAATCTCACTAAGTTTCCTGAAGCAGTACCACTCTTAAATGCTTATGCTGGAGCAATAGTCAAAGGACTAGAGTTTATTTTTTCAATGATAGGGAACTTATGAATTTCAGAGTGCCAACCTGTAAACAATGGCTTAGTGTAACTCTTTAAAAAAAAATCTGAAGTTTATGCAAAGAAAGCCATAAAACAAGATGGTAAGAAATGGGATCAGTTGCTTCCCTTCATTCCTGTTTGCTACAAGAGAAGTGTTCTAAGCTTCAATTTGAGTTATTATATAGTAGACAGGTGGTGCTGCGGTAGTGTTGTCTCCTCACAGTTAGACGTTGCCCATTCGATTCTCAGTTAGGGCGTCTTCTATGTGGTGACATGTGTGAATGGGTGTTCCTTCATTGAAGGTTGTGCATTAGGCCTGGCAAGCCAGCACGTAAAAATCTACTGCCAATCATTAGCGGACCGGAGTTCCGCTGTGGCGACCCCTAACCGGGAAAAGCCGAAAGACACAACAAGACACAACAGACAGCTACAAAGCTTATTAGAAATAGCAAAAGAGATTTAGGTGGAGGAGAAACCCTGATTTAAATGTGTAATAGCACACTTTACAAGCTTACAAGATAGCTTACCAACTGGTATAACCAGTAGTAAAGGAATATGTACAAAGGGCCCAAGAGATTCATCAGTGGCCATATAATAAAAATGCTAGAATCAATGTATTTAAAACTAGTGAATTACTGCTAATGATGGTTTCCTCTGTTGAAAATAAATCCTAGCAAGATAGCAAGAAGCCTTTGAAGTAGATGAGAAAATGAAAAACTGCAATGTAATACAAACTGGTAAGACAAATTTACAGCAGACCTATCAAATAAATGTGTTAAAATAATAGAGGGAACCTGGAGGTTTCGCAATCAGCCTGGCAAACAACATATGGCCTATTAGTATGGAGTCATGACATTTTGTTCCTGCTGTTGAAAGAGACAAAACATTGTCTGAAACCCAGAAAAAAAAGAAGTAAAAGAATTCTTATTGACAAATATATTCTGCTGAGCTACCAGAACACATTTAATATTGAATTAAACCTACAGCTGTATAGGATGCCAGAGTTATAGAGAAAAGCAACAATTAAGGAAGTCAGAAAGATAAACTAGAGATTTATTAAGGAGACCAAATGTGAATTGGTCCTTAAACTGGACATCTACATAAGATGTTCTCATGATTGTTGAAAACTGAATAAGATATCCAAATATGACATTACTGAATGCCCAGTGGGGATGAGATCATAAAGAGGCTAGGCAAACACAGTTTTTGGCTACTCTGGATTTAACCCATCACCCCCAAAGCCAAAGGGAAGAAAGCATTTTCCACTTCTGAAGGTCTTTTACATTATACTATTTTATCCTTTGTACTTCAAGAAGCTCCTGCCACTTTTCATATACCTGTGGATAAAGTTCTGAAGTTACACATAAAGGTAATTAGTTGTGACCTGTAAGATGTAGAAATTTACCCAAAGGAGTGGGAGTCACAAGCTTTGCGGGACTCTTTAAGACAGGCAGGAGCTACTATTAATGCTTCTAAAATTAAGCTGTGAATGTCAGAAACCAGGTACTTGTATTGTGATTGGGACATGAATAATTAGACCTAAACTGACAAAATAGAAGTTGTCAAAATCTGGTCTATATCCAATACCAAATGACAAGTGAAAGCATTCTTAGGGCTAACAGGCCACTACAGAAAGGTCATACCCAACTTTGCTACTGGAACCAGACATTTGATAAACCATACAAAAAGTATGGCAGACCATAATACTGATGAGACCGAACAAAGGCAAAACTGGTATTCAGAGCCAACCTTAGTTGCCCCTGACTTTGTTAAACACTTTATTGTGTGCAGCGATACATCTAAAGTAGGGCTATAACCTAAACTAACTCAGGAAATATTTTTGGGAAGAACACACAATCATAAATTAAGACTAAGATGAGATACTCTGCTATTGACAAATGGTGTATCGCTATAAAGTGTGTACTAACTTCCTTACAATATTATTTATATTATGAAGTGTCTTTACTCTGGTTGCCAACTATGCACTCCCACAGTGATTATATAAACAAAGAAATGCCAGCAGAAATGTATGCAGGTCGGCTTTGATCTGCAGTTATTTCATTTTATAATCAAGCATACAACTGGAATCAGCCACATGAAGAAACCAGTCCCATAACCCATTCCATTCAGTATGGGGTGACAGTCATTTCATTTTATAATCAGACATAGGACAGCCACATGAATGTGGATGGGTAATCCCAGTCCCATAACTCTATACTGGAAGGGGGATCATTGTAGCAGCTTGGCTGTTTCTGAAACCAGAAACACTGTTTTGATGTGCTATATATAAACTACACATTGCAATTATTTTTAGGAAAATGTTTCTAGTGCTTTTATAGTTTTATTTCATGGCTTTTACATTCAGAAACTTTTGGGCCACATCCAGGTTTGTGTTTTACTTTGCGTTTAACTGTTTCATGTCTGCTTAGCAAATTAGGATCATTCTACTTACATGGGTACTAAACACAGAGAAATAGGAACTTCAAAAGCTGCACTATGAGTTTCATTTATTTTAAATAGTTCTTAGTCAGGAAAAGCTGAGGGAGCCAAAAACAGGGTTCTTTCATGTACAGACAAATTCTAGTTGCTCCAATGCATCTGATAGTAACGATAAATAATTTCTTAAGCTTTTGCAGGCTTCATGGAACCCTTGTAATACATATTTATTGATCTGACTTTTATTTAATAACAACAACAATTTTAAAAAGTTGTTTACCAAATGATTTTAAACAAAAATATCTTAGTTAGATGATTTATTTCTAACAAGTATTTTATTAAATGTGTTCTACAGGGACTTAATATAAGTGAAAGAAACTAATAAAGATTCACTGAATGAATGGAAGTCACTAAAAGAACATTTTTGAATAGAATATAAATTTATTACTATATAATTATATGGGTGTGTTGGAGCTTAGCAGAGTCATAGAACAGTAACAGAATGATTGGAAAGCAGGTTCCCAGAGTAACCAGTTTATAGAAAAAAATGCAGATATAAATCTGTCAAAGTATCTCCAGAATTTCTTACTCTTAGAATTGGAATAGAAAAGACAGACAAACATGATTTCAGAGACTACATGTCTGTAATACATGTAACATAGAATCCAAAAATAAAAGGTGTACAAATGTGATCTCAGAGGATGCACATTTACAACAACTGTAACAGGCAATGGAGTGAGATAAACCTGGCAAAGACCTTCTGTTGTATATATTTCAAATAATAAACAAGGTAATGCTTTTCTTAACAAGATCCAGTTAAGTTATTGTTTTTTTTTGCAAAGGATGTTGACCTCTTAGCCTCTAGTGATAGTCACCACCAACATAAAATGAAGTGATTCCTGATGAGTGTGAATCAGTTGGGATGAAAATAATCACTTGTTAATCAAATGTCATGGTTCTTACAAGAAAAGAGTAAATCATTTTTTCAGGTGATTCAGGAAGAGCTACCTCACTCGGAGGAGTTTAACTATCTTGTGATCTTTTTCAAGAGTGAAGAGAAGTAGGATTGTGAGATGGACCAGTGAAAGGGTGCAAATGTCACAATATTTTAGATATTGTACTGGAATGTTGGTGTGAAGCTCTTAGTTTACCAGTTAATGTGTGCCTCCATCTTCACTTGTGGTAATGAGTTTTTGGAAGTGACCAAAAGGCTGAGATTGCACATACAAACAATGGAAATTAGGTTCCTCAGTTGACAATTTGAGGGAATCTCAAATTAAAGCCAGTGGTCCTTTGGGTTGAGAGAAGTGAGCTAGGATGTTCTGGGTACCTTGTAGATATGTCACTATGGACTTTACACAGCATATACACAGGACATGGCACTCTACGAGGACATTCATGGACAGGTCGGGACACCTGAAAGTATTTCATCTCTCAGCTTTTCTAGTAATGCCTGGGCCAGGGAAGTCTAATCTGCTTTATCGCTGTTAACCCGGCCAGACCAGGAAAAGTGGTTTAGAAAATGATAGGGCAAGTAGAACAACAGATTTCTGGCAGTAGTTCATTTATTCACTAACAACACACAATGGTGCTCTGCTCATATGATGAAGTTGCTTTAAAAAATTGTTTGCTTTCTTTAGTCTGAATTATATTTTTTGCCCTTTAAATTGGTAATTGGCAATGTTTCTTTGCATTCATCATGCTGCTTTATGCCACTTCACAAGTGTGCCTTGTAAAATTTAAGGGTGTGCATGTAAGTAGACACTATATATAACAAGCCACTGAATACTGATGGGTTGAGACATGATAAGTGATAAAACAATATGCATTCACAATAGTGCAATCATTTATTGAACATACCAGAGAACATGCATTTTTTTTTCATTTAGTTGAAATTCTAGATTTCAGTGAACAATAATGTGGTTACGAGAGTGATGTAAAAAGGATTTCGGATTAAGTCTCAATGAAGCACATTTATTTTTTTTTTTTTTATTTCTCACTTACAGAAAATCTTGATCAGCTCAATTTCTTTACAAAGGCATTTTTGCTTCATTAAGAGCATTAAACTTGATGATAGCTTACTTGTATATTACAACTTTCATTTTAATTAAATATTTGCGGCCAAAGCAATTCTGTCCTACAAAAAAACAATACTTATTGTATCATATCTTTATGTATGTACTTGTTTATTTGTTTACATGTCTTTACTATAATAACCATATTGTTAAGAAACTTATTTTTCATAGAGCCCTAGAGAAAAACAAAGTTCTAATTATGTTAAATTTCACAGGCAACTTAAGAATATTATTTTACAGATAATTTCAAAACAGAATTTAGGAGGAAAAATCGCTAAGGATAATACCACACATCTGTCCACCTATTTGAAATGGCAATCCCAATTTGTTCTCAGGCTTTGATCTATCCCTTCTAAAACTTGAAACTATTTTGGGAAATTCTAAGTTAATAGTACCAGCATTTAAAAAGTGTCCCTAATTTGAGGCTATTTCCCTAATTGTCATTTGCTTTGTTCATAATCCTGAAGGCAAAATTTGAAGGGCATGCTAAGGATCCTTAACTTTAACAGTTTGATATATTATTTTTCAAACAAAAAATTGCAGAGTTACCATTAAATAAGGTATGTGCTGCATTTAGCTCAGATTTTCTGACATTCATGACAATTGGTAGAACATGTCATACTGCAATGTGAGAAGTACACAGTATGGAGGGAGATAAAAAAGATGAACTGTACATATAAGAAGGAATATGGCACAAAATTAAATTCAGAATAAAAAAAATATTAGAGGGAGGACAACAATTAGAAAAATTAATTACTAAAGAAAGCTGATTGGTATATGATGGAGGAAAGAGAATGTCTGAATTTAAGAATTTTGCTGAGTACTGAATAAAATCAAAACTGGATAAAATCAAAACAAACTTTTGGTAAAAATGGTTTTCTTTTACCTTAGTCCATCTGTGCAGTTTGCTTAATTTTTGTAGAACCGACAGTGGTAATTTTGGTACATAAAGTGCACACAGAGTAATCACCAAATAATGTTCATGGTCCAAATATTTCCATTTAGTATTTGCATAGTAATTAATTTGTTAATAACTGGGTTTGATACATTAATCTCAAATATCTGTTACACTGAATCAGTTACTGCTTGCATAAATTGTTTTAAGTCTAGCACAGAAGATTGTGATTTGTGATGATACCCATGTCTTCATTTCTTTTTTGATTTTAACTAGCTGGTAATACTGGTAAATCTGGGACAGGCTCACAAAACAAGAGATTAAACTGTGTGCAAAATGGAAAATGAGTGAAAAATGTATTAGCTATCTCTATATTAACAACCATAATACCTGGCTGTTGAGGCATCTATTTAAATATTATACTAGGAAACATCTTTTTCACAAATGAGAATTTTTAACAAAGCAAAACATTACAGTTGTCAGAGATTTACTGACTTCATCTATAAGTACCACTAAGGTTTAGTAGGTAATGCTACTACTTTAAGATACTCTTAGTTTGCTATTCTATTATCTACAACAAAAACAGAAATAAAATAGCTCACAAATATTACAAACATAAAGAACTATGTTATCAACAATAGACAGACTTACTGAATACAGTTACAATGAAAAACAAAATAGCAATGTTATAAATTGCCCACGTTGGCAGCATTGGGGTAGTACGACAAAGTACCTTGCTGATGTTTTAGAGGGCAGCAAATGAATTTGTAATAAACCACTGTTCATGTACGGGTTAAATAATAATAACAGTTTCAAGCAGTATTTCTGCTTAAATTATACTAAAACAATCTGTAATATAGGGGTAACTGGAATTATGAGACTGAGTCACAATGCATTTTTTTGAGAAAATACTGACTAGAGTTATTAATACCATACCACTTACAAGAATGAGAAGTGAATACATTGTACCTTGGTGTGTGTGCGTGTGTGTGTGTGTGTGTGTGTGTGTGTGTGTGTGTGTGTGTGTGTGTGTGACTGCATGTCTGAATGAGCATTTATATATCACATGTTATTTTTCTCTAAAAAATGCCAGTTTGGAATAAAAGAAAAGCAAAGATAATTTGTATCAAAGTGGCAAGATATATTACACAACATCTGAATTTCTTGAGGTGAGAGTAAAGAAGATATTTCTTGATATTCTGATGTCATAGATATTCTAGAGTCAGAGTATAGAAGCTTTGGAATCTTGATGGACAATAGTGATTTACCTTCTAGGTGCAAAATGGTAGCAAATGATACACAAACAAACCAGAGCAATAAATAAGTTTGTAATAAAGCTGAAAGACAAGTGTTTCACATAACAATTAAACAAACTTCAAAGCAAATTAATATTGTTTGACACGCAAGTTCCATGTATGCTAAAATGAAGGATTAGTACAAAGATATTGTATATGTAAAAATCAAGTACAAAATTTGGGATTTTCTGCATTGTTCCCTTTTGCAATAAAACAAATAATCACACCTAATTGTATAACTATTTGGAAAAGGATCAACTTCTCCATTAATTCCAGCCTGAAATATGCTTTTGTTATAAAGTTATTCACATTTGTTTAAAATATTGAAGCAATTTGCCTTTCATATTTTTGAGCATTTGGAAAAAAGTATATATTTCATATGTATAAAAATAGAATACATTTTGGAGATTGGTATCTTCTAATCATATTTGAGTCAATAGCCTACTCTTATCTATTGTTTAAAGTTGTTCACATTAGCTTAAGAAGGGTAAAAAAAATGTGTACCTTTATTTGCTCCTTAACAAAGGAAAAAAAAAAGAAAAACAAATAAATAAAAATGTTTGGACAGTATTCATTTTATAGAGATTTGTATGGAAATCAGCTGTTACTTTCTCAATACCCTTTACTTGCTCTCTCTCTCTCTATATATATATATATATATATATTCATATATATAAGTGTGTTTTCTTTGAAACCTTTTTGCATAATAAATGTCTCTGCAATATAAGAAAGTAAATTTGAAAATTATTTTTTGCTAAATAAGACAGTCTTTCTTTTCAGATGCATTTGCCATATTTAAACGACCTGAGAATAAGCATGACTACTAGTGTTGCTACAAATAAAAGTATTTTACATTTGTTAGAATCTAATGATTCTAAATAAACAAAATGTTCCATATTCCAAGATGGATGTGTAAATGTATTTAAGGTATTTATCTACGCTCATTGTTTGAATACTTAATTTATTTATTTAAATCTGTTTACCAGGGCAGAATACTGATTAAATAATACATGCATACAAAATATTTTACATGAGTGATACAATTATAGGCACTTGATGTTTAGCACCATATGTGGCAAAAACATTCATGATCAATTGTATAAAGTTTACATGAGGTAAAATGGAAGATTATTTGTTTTGTTCTTACGGGAGGAAAGGCAGACAAATGAAAAAATAAAACTCATTACTCATATTAAGCACAGAATCTATAGGTAAAACACAAAATGACAGGAAGAAGATGAACACTGTGCATGCAATGCTAAAAAAATGTACCTGGTAAAAGAGTATACACAATACAGTGTAATTACATATATACAAGCTTTTCAGCTTGCACATTCAATACATTTTGTATGTATTCTCATCTAAAATATTGCATTTTGGGTGATATCTTTTTATTTTTATTGTAGATCATTCCACAAGGCAATGGATGCAATGCAAAATCATTATAAACACTTAAAGAGCAGACAATGCATTAAATATTATAGTCCAGTGTGTCCATGTAATCTGTAATTAGTACTACAATGGGCTTTATAGCATTGTTTCATTCTGTAATCAAATTGATATTCATATTATTTGTGTCTGAAAAGTGGTAATTGATTTGTTTAATCAATAAAATATCTTTAAATACAACTGCCCCTAGAGAACCTACAAAATTAATATTTGAAACTGTAATCTGCACAGAGACTTGCAGTTAGGAACAGATAACTCTCTAATGTTTATGTATATAACATCTCTGTGATAGGTATATACAACAGTCATTTATTGAAGAAGTATTTATCAACTGAAGGATTCACTGCATCAGATTTAGTAAGTACGTGTCCCCTCAACAATGATTTCTAAGTTTCAATTTTAAAACAGTTTGTAGATGAGATTATATTAAATAGCTTATGTCACTACAAAGGCCACACATCACAATTCTATGAGATTTCTTTGTTTTGGATAAAAAGTTCAGAGACATTTCTTCTTCTGTGTACATGTTCACAATCACATTATCTCTCTTAACATAATCTGATTTATTTTTATGACAGCACACAATACACAAGTTAACTGTGGGATGACAGATTTTGGTTTGTTGATTGCTTAATGAGAGGTACTAAATATGAACACAAAATCCCCTCAAAACTAACAAACTAATGAAGGAATTTATTTCAGTATTCTTAATGAATGTAAAAGGTTTATTTTTATGAAATGCAAATGATATAAAGTGAACTAAAACAATAAAACGGAAGGAGTTACCTGAACCATTTACAGTACTAATGGGAAAACAGATATAAGATTATTTTAACATTATACCCAAACTTCTGAACTTCTAAAATGGAGTAATTAGGCAAACTGCACTAACACTCACACACACACACACACACACACACACACACACACACACACACACACACACACACACAAAACAATGCAATGCACTTGAGTGAAAAATGAGTATGACAAACAAATAAATGAACTACTGAAATTGTTATAATGTAAAAAATATATATATATTAAGTACTTTCCATGTTTAACACAAGCAATATCCCCCAGAGTATGTTATGTTTTCAATTAGAAAAAAACATGGCGTCTCTTATGGTGTTTGAAGAAAACTGGAAAGCAACGTTTGTCTCAAGAAATAAAAGTACATGGTTGTTTCTAACAGTTTTGTATTAGTATTCTAGATGTGAGAAATGTGATGCTTTCAGTGTTTTGCATTTCTTTGAAACTAAAGCTTATTGTTTTACAGTAGGTCCCTGCTACTTTTATGGGAAGACATAGTACCAGCAAGAGCTCTTCAAAATCTCTACAGGCAGGGATAAGAGCAGTTTTTAATTATCTGAATGAGGTTAAGAAAGTCTGTCAGCATGACATGTTTACTCCCTTCCTCTCTCTCCCCATGTGTGTGTGTGTGTGTGTGTGTGTGTATGTGTGTGTGTGTTTTGTGCATTGGTGTAGCACTGAATGCATATCACCTACATTGATGGCTTACAAGTGAGTCACCCAAGGAACAGTAAACATTTCACTTTGAATGTAAAGACTAAAACTATAACATTGTCGATGCCATTATTTAAAATTTGTATAATTAGGTTTTTCCTTTTTTTATTCAGAGGGCAAGCTCTTTCACTTCCTTATTCTTGACATAACTGCCTTTAAATTACTTTTACCCAGATGAAAGGTAAATAAATACTTGTTCTGTGGACAAAATAAAGTCTTTCAGGGAAAATCATAATTTTCAAAACACTGTCCATGATTCTGTTAGTTTGAACACTTGTGTTTTGGTGAAAGTTATAATTACCTTCTTAATCTTCCAGTTAGCATGTGTCTTGTATTTTAAAGGGATTGTTTGACAAACTATCATTCAAACATTGATTATCTTCTTTCTTCATTTTTACCCTGATTATAAAGATAATTGCATCAGATGTACACATTTAATGTGGTGTACAGTAGAAACAAATTGCTGTGGTACCTTCTATCTGATATTTTGAAGCATACATTTCCATTTAGTACAGATGCAGCACTTATTACACATATTAGTCTGTCTTCTAGCACTTTAATTGTAGGCAATAATTTTTAACCTCGTGTTATGTAGTCTTCACAGATCATAAACAGAATTTTCAAAAGTGTTTCTTAGCCAAAGCTTAGCTTATGATTTTTAAAGAGCTCTTATAGGATGCAAAGATAGCCAGACTTAATCAGAAAGGACTATTAAAACTGCTGTAACTTTTCTGGGCTGTATGTTAAGACATCATCTACGCATGCAACCAACTGCCTTTCTGTAATAATGACTTGGGCTTCAAAACCAGAAACTTTTCACAGTACACAGACAACCAGGGGCAATAGGAACTCCAGCTGATAGCTGTTCGATACACACTTATTTAACCTTTCTGGTAAAAGATAACAAAATGAAGAGATGACTGGAATGTGAAATAAGTGTTCAAATGTTATATTTCTTTGACTTCTAAAAAACACATATCCTTCAATTTGGGTACAACCCCATTACGCTTTCTTCCCTCTGCCCACCATTATGTAAAGAAGCCACAAAACTGATCATGGTATTATTAAATAGAGAAAGTGTAAATGTTGTACTGCATGTAACTTATTAACTGGGAAGATATCCATCTAGCCACCAACAACCCCTGAAAGATTCTAAAACTGAAATCATCAGTCATTTCATTGTGCAGTGAATATGCATGATGCAATGTTACTCATCTGGGTAATTCTATCAGTTGTTTCTTAATGTTTCAATTAAATGCTGATAAATGTCTTATTTTTAATTTATAAAATGGCTTATTTAAATAGAAGTGTAATATTGCTAGTTTCTCAAAACATACTTTCATTTTCATCTGCCCATGTACATCAGTTAAAATTGTTAGCTGGAATTTCCAACAAACTAATATGTACTGGCAACAAGTCATATTTTTTTGTAACTAAATGTATTATACTGTGGTCTCAGTATGAGTACTTTAACTGTTTCCCATATACAGTTGTTGTCTTGTTATTGCTTACTGCAAAATTTGTAGGACACTTGTACCATAACTAGAATATAAATGTTCAGATTTTTAGATATAAAGGTCCACAATTAAAAAAAAGTATGTGGAAATGTGAACATCTCATGTAATGGTGATTACCTAAAATGCTCATAACTGAATTTGATTTTATCATACTTGTCCATTGCTGTGTTCTATTAAATAATATTGTGGCAGTTTGAAGAAATAATATTTCCAGAAACTATATAACATGTTTTTGATGAACTGTATTTTTATCTTGGGGTTGTTTTGTTTACAGGTCCCTAACTGTAGCATAACTCTAGACAGTATTGCATTGTTACTGTTATTTCATAATGAACTTTTAACATAAATTACTATTAATGCCAGCACTGATTGTGTATATATATATATATATATATAAAAATCAAGGTCACACATCTTCTGAGCTCTACCTATTAGGTGAAATACGAAAAGTGTGACAAAATGTTATCCCCAATGAAAGTTAATTATTTTGCCTCTCAAATTATTATTGTACTAGCAAAACTAAAAACAAAACAAAGTGTCACATACAAGTGTGTTGCAGTGTTAAATTTAAGAAGCGGCAGTGTTGTTCTTAGAGAAAATCACTTGCACACTAAAAGAAAACTTTCAGTGGGTTTTGTTTCTTTAAATTGCAAGTTTCTAAATAAAAAAGTTTTAAGTGTTTTATTCAAAATCCGTATGGCAGACAATGTCTTAGTTTGCTATGTTCGGAATTTCAAAGCATAAAGGAGGACATACATTTTACTTTGTCCCCCAAGATGACATTGCTTTATTCGCTTTGCATTTTAAAACTTGCTTTTAAACCTGTGATAAGCAGTGATAATTAGACCTAAGGCATTGTATAAACTGTACTGCTTTAGGCAAACATCACCACTGAAGTCTGCAAGAAATGCAGTTGTCAAAAGCAGTATATCACTTACCCAGGCTCAATGGTCTCTTGTTTAAAAATGCGGTACTTTGCTTTAGATTACTTCACCCCGAAATAAATATTGTTTTTCACAAAAAGCTTTGATCAATTTGCTGAAAAACTGTAGGACGCAGGAGTTAACTAGTTTTCATCCCGACAGAAAGAACTGAACTAGTGTCGGGCTTTAAATAAGGTAATGGAAGCGCAGATATACTTGCACTCTTTGTAATTCCTGTGACTGGCATTCATTTTTTAAATTGCCTTTTCCGTCTGTTTTTCCCACCCGAAATCAAGAACAGGTATGATATACAGATACTTTTGATAACCCACCCCCTTTACTCCCCCCTTCAAGATAACTATAAGGTTATGACCCCCAGCCTCGTTAAACCCCCTCCTAAATACTGACCATAGTCCGGATGCGACAATTGTCCCCCTGTTGCATCAGTGCTTCACTTGGAGTATGTCCATGGTTTAACACCCTGTATTCCAGATTTTTGGGGGGAGTAAAAATAAGCTGCGAAAACCGGAAACTTTCTTTTTTTTACTTATTTGACGCGTAGTATTCTGGGTATATCGTGTGTGTTAGAACCCTATTGGAGTATGTCTTTTTCTAAGAAATCATTTTCACATTCGTGCTTAGTCTAGAATCCAGAGTGATCGTTGCAGGGACTTTTTGAACAGCTAAAAAAGTTATTCTGACAACAGTCAGCTAATAGACTTTGGCAGCCCTTCCGTTCTCTGGGCAATATTTTCCAAGCGAAAGGGGGTGGAATTAGCAGAGAAACGTGGTAGGTATTTATGGATTGCACTAGGGAGGGGAACTTTTCTATCAAGTGAGCCACTGTTGTTTGAGGACAGGGTCGCTTGCTGCAGTGAGACCATTGCATTTATCAAACTTAATGCAGCTTTGGGTAACATGAGTGTGAAGCTTACACATGTATAGCATATGCCAAAGTTTGGACATACTAAAATGTGCGCTGGTGCGCCTTTTAAATTTGTTTTGAAACGTATTTCTCTGTTGTGGATTGTTCAGATTAAGTCTGAATGTGTTAGTTCTTTTATGAAGGTAGCAGTTAAGCAGTTAGTGACGGTGGCCAAGGGAAGCAGCCTTGTGTGGCATGAAGCCTGACGACTGCGTTAGGCCCTTGGAAGCTCCATAGCGGACTGCTGGCAGTATACAAGCACACTTTGTCACCCATGTTGTCGGTATCCCGGACAGACAGCTTGTGTGGGTGCTGGGGTTTAACTTATAGAGTGCAGTGTTGCAGCTGTTAAGCCTGCACAGGCCCGCATGTTGTGGGCCGAGGATACGGTTTGCCTGAAGCTCATCTGCTATCCTTACCACCGCTTCCGTGAGCAAGCCTTGCTTTAGACTCTGCGACCCTTAAGGTTGGCCGTGAAAGTTAGCCCACGGTTAAGTCCATAGTAGGGGGACAGTCTAATTACCACAGTCCTGTTTTAAATGACAACTTCTGCTTGCTGTAAGAAGCTCACTTTACAAGCAGCATACGCTCACTGCTTTGTCCAAATTGAAGTTAGAAAATCTCTCAACCCTTTAACTGGATGTTGAGGTGGGGGGGGGGGGGGCATATTTTGCACCGTTGGTGTGTAAATAAGGAAAAACACAAACATTATCTGCAATTGTCTATAGGGGGGAAAGAAAGAGATAAAAAATGCACAACCCAAACAGTTATCTATTTGATACCGATATCCTTTTACGCACGGATGTGCACCGACGTGTGCACATATTATCCAATACTCAACAACCAGGGCAGCTCACATCTACCGAGGCTACTCTCTGGTTTTGCTTTGCACTTTCTTAGTCCTTGCAGGCAAAGGCAAATGAAAGATTTCATTCAGGCTGCTGAGAACGAGTGCAGAAAGCGCGAGAGAGGGGGGAGAGAGCCGAAGGAGGCGGCTTGCCTTTGTAGTTTGGTGAGGAATGCGGAAATGTTGATGCTCTATGTCAAACCTCTCTGAAGGGGGGTCAAGTCACATTCAGCCAGCGTGGGAAAGCACAAAAAAGGCAGGGAAGAAAGAGGTTGCTGCAATACAAGACTAGAAGCCTCTCGGAGGGCATAAAAGGGAATAAAGACAACAGAAATGCAGAGCTAAAAATGCTCAACAATCTCCCAAGCCATAGGCATACAGTATCATCGCTTGCTAGAAGTTTGGGAGTTTAATATATGTGTGTGCAGCTTTTAAGGGGGGTAGCATAGCCGCCCAGTGTTGTCATTTGCATGAAGCTGGGCTGCGAAAAGATGAGTCCACCACAGGCAGACTGAGTTTTCTACCTGTGTGGGCCAGAATGAGAGAGCTGCCAGTCTCTGAAGATACTTAAAGCCTTTGTTGTTTTATATTAAGATTTACGGTGGTTTGGGTATTATCATTTATCTATTTAATTGGATTGCTATCTCATTCCCTATTGGCAGTTGCATGTCTAATATTCATTTTTATCAGGTAATTAGATTTGTTATTTATTGTTTGTTTTGCTGAGCTACTTGTAGTGTCTTAGTCGTGATTCTGAAATTATCCTATGGCAATTCTACTTCTGCTTTCCTAGATTTATTTCCCCCTGGGGACTATTGAAACAAACATTGCAGTTTTAGACACCTGCGATGCATTATCAAACAACAATGCGCAGCATTTGTCACAGATCAGATAATAACAAGTTATATGTAGCTTACATGTGTGTGAGGTTGCGAAGATGAAAAGGACCTAAATAAATGGATGTGTAGGTTAAGATGAATATTTTGAGAAACTACTTTATTACAATTTTGTTAGCGTGGTACTTCGGTTCAAGTCCGGTTATGGAACGGAGTGTGATGGAGGTTATGGATCCCTTTGATTTTTGATTGAAAGGATAATTTTTTTAATTGCAATGAGTTGCATATTCCATCGTGTTATCCTGGACTTATGAGGCAAAGAAGAGAGATACTGCGTTCACTTGTGGGGCAAATGGTGTGTTTAATGGGGTTAAAAAAGGTACCAAAAACACGAGGGAGATTGCAAGGAAAAGTACCGTGTGGAGGGTAGCAGCCACATTAGGACAGCATGTGCGTATTATTGCCATCACTGGCACAGCCTAGCGGCTGTTGGCTGTGTAGCCCGTACTTACCCAGTGGTGCGTACCCATTACTCACACGTGCTGGGGTGAATGCATGCGATCTCCATTTCTTTGGTATAAACACTGAAAAAAATCGGATTTCGTGCTAGAGGGTTATGACTGAATCAGTACACCCGCAATAAACTCAAATCTGTTTTCAGGACGTTCACTGTAATCATTTCAAGAAAGCCACCCGTTGCTAAACTGCTAGTACAGAAAAATATTGGTGTAAGTCACAGGCGCTCCTAAATTATAGGGGGCATGTAATTACTTTTGGGGAAACTTACATAAGACAGGAAAGAGAGAGAGTGGAAAGAGAAAGATCAGTACAACGCAGAAACATGATTATGCACATAAATTAATACGGTCAAACACTACTTAATTAGTGCATCTTGAATTGTTTGTAATATGCATGTATTTAGACAAAAGGGGAAATCGTTAATGCTTGGCGTTTTTTTTCTTGTTCTTTAGATGTGATCGGACGCTTGTTTGCTTCCTTGGTAAAATGGCATTGTAAGCACTTGGGTGGCCTGAATGAACTGCTTGGCAAAACCTGGATTATACCTTAAGTTAAAAACTGCCCCGCCGAAGGCGAATATGGAGAAGGAGAATTCGCAGGGCGAGCAGTATGAGTACGTGGCGGAGATAGGTGAAGGCGCATACGGCAAGGTGTTCAAGGCCCGCGATCTCAAGAACGGAGGGCGTTTTGTCGCCCTCAAAAGGGTGAGGGTGCAGACGGGCGAGGATGGCATGCCACTCTCCACCATCCGAGAGGTGGCAGTGCTCAAACAGCTTGAAACCTTCGAGCACCCCAACGTGGTCAGGTGAGGAAAGCTGAAAAGGGGGAATAAGTCTCTCTCACACGCGCATCTCCCGAGCTTCACCGTAGACCCACATAAGTCTAAAGAGCTGCCCCGCACACTTACACAGTTTTACATTCTTTTCCAGAACCGCACCGTATACACGCACACACATACCCCTGCTCTCTCTCACACACACACACACACACACACACACACACCCCTGCTCGCTCGCTCACACACACACACACACACACCCCTGCTCGCTCACACACACACACACACACACACACACACACACACACTGCCTCTCCAAACTGTGTACACATGCTTACACCTTGCTAAAGCCTGATTGGTTGCTTACATTTTTAAAGGGACCTTGTTATCCCCACCCCGAACATAGTTACTTCCTCTTGATCCTGGTAACATTATAACTTGCTTCTTATTTATTTAGGTATGTGTTTGTTTATATATATATTATTACAGTTAGTTTTCCTTCTAAGGCAGGTATGAAGTTGTCAGTCGCTTAGAAGTTAGCAAAGCCTCATTGTTTACATATTCACGTAACACTAACTGTACATTCTAAACTGGTTAAAGACCCTGAACCCTCTCTGTGCATCAGTGCTGCGCTGACATGAGATGACTGTGTTGAATCATGTGTGCGTCTTTCTGGCTGGATGGAGTTTGGTCTTTGTTATTCATTCCCCAAACACATACTTTCTTCCATTAGTTACTGGTAACGTTGTAACTTTTTTTGTTGTATGTTGTTTATATATGTATTTCCCTTTTAACTTAAGACGGCTATGAGGCTGTCAGTTAATAAACTTGGCTCACCGTCCTCCCTTAACACTAGCTGTATTTTCCCGTTAACACTAACTGCGTGCTGTAAACTCGGGAAAGTCCCTGCACACTCAGACCCTTCTCGAGGCAGCCAGCGGAGGTGAATTTGCTGCATCACATGCATTTCGGTCCAATCTGAATAATTATTATTTTGCTTGGAAATTATTGAATATGTTTCATATTTTCAAACTAAATGAGTATGTGCATTATATAATCAGGCACGTTAGCTCGATGTGGAGAAAAAGCAGCTAGAAGAAGAAAAAATAAACGAGTAACAGTAAATGATAAACTGTGGAAAGTAACTACAGTGCTTTTTAAAGCTGTAATACGTTTAGACAGTACTATTGTACAGGACAGTAGCCATTAATGCATTATCTACAGCAGTTTATGAACTACATGGAATGCCTGCATTTAGTAGTGGCCTTAGGTCAACTGGTACCCTAGGCAAAAGGGTTCCACGGCACTTCCCCCCGCACCACCTGTTGCCCCCATGCTGGTCTACCTACACCAAATAAATACTGAAAAAAGCGCCCCTGCTAGAACGGTGCTCTAGGCAGCTGCCTAGTTGGCCTATGCTGCATTATTCATTGTATGTGCAGGTTGGATAAGCTGTTGTGATTTGTCCACAGGCTGCTGCTTTAGACTGTCTCAGAAGGTATCAACCACATATGTGTACTATGCATCCCTGAAGTCTTCTCCTGCTTCTGAACCAGTTATCTCCTTATGCTTTGTTTCCTGTTGGGGGGGGGGGGGGCAGTTCCATAAACTGCACACAAACTGTTTTACACTTTTCTTTCAAATTATACCTTCAGTGTTTTTCAAATTTGTTGTCTTGAAGCTGGTAACTTCTTGCATTTTGCTGATTAAATACTACAGTAACATCAGTTGCTTAACAAGTTGCATTTGCTTTTTGGAAGACAGGCATGTAACATGTCTTCTGACACTCTGTTTTTGTATCTGTTTTGCTCAGTATCAGCATTATAAACTGTCTGTTGGTCTGTTGTAGGTTGTTACTGTATGGAAATAAAATAACCATAATGAGGAGATTTTAAAAACATACACCTTGCACATTCTGATATTCCCATTTGCCACTGTGTCATGAATAGAAAATTATCAGCTTTCTCAAACATTAATTTGTGCTATATGACAGTATACTTGTAGTACTATGGAAACAAAATTATCTTGATGGCTGTGTTGTGAGAGGGATATCATTTTCTAAGCGATGCCAATATTTCAGCATTTTGGCCTTAAATACATTCTTGAAATATTATGCTTGATTTATTTTATTTTTGTTTGTTTGTTTTGTAAAACTGTTCTTGAGAACTTGAGGAAGACATCTGTCCAACAATTCTAAAAGTAAAACTTTAGAAATATGTGGTGGGGAAAATGTATTGCATCTTATTGTATGAGTGGTTTATTGAATATTTTCAGTTTAACTATGAATGATTATATAGGTTCATAGGTTCATAGATTAGTACTAAGCTAACTGCCCTTGCGAGCCATTTTAAGCCTAGCCAATTATCCTGTGGGAGACTCAAACCCTGCACCTTGTGTTTGTAAGGCAAACACCTTAACCATTAGGCCACCCTCCCACCCCATTAGGCCACCCTCCCACATTTTCATTTTCTCAGAGCATTCTTGATAGCCCTTTGTTTTCTGTTTTCTTTATTAAGGATGCATTGAAAAGTTGGCATAGTGGTTAAGGTGTTCACCTTTTAAGCACACATGCAGGGTTTGAGCCTCACACTGGGTAATTGGTGGTGCTTGGAATGGCCCACAAGGACAGTTAGCTTGGTATTAATTAATGGGATGCATGGTTAGACTTAAAAAGGCCATTGTGGTCATTAGCTTAGTAAACACCTCTGAACCTTTACACTTTTTTCAGTTGGTATCAAACCATGTTTTCACTTAGATCTGTGAACTCAAATAGTAACATGTTTACCCTAATATAGGACTGGACTGACAGCTGGTGCAAGGACAGTGACCTCAAGCTGAACTGAAGAGATGTAACATATTTTGTTTCTGAACACCTGAAAGCCTGATAACTATTTCATGGGTGCCGTCTTGGAATGTGTGCTTCTATTTTGCTCCTGGAGAAAGAAGGAGCAGAGGGCATTGATTTCTGATTGTCTCTGACAGAGCAGTGAGTGTGTCTGTGTGGGACTTTCTTGACTGGTCTGGTTGTTGTTCAGGGCATCTACCAGAAAAAGGCTACAACCATCCTACAGACTTCTGCTTTATCTGGGACAAAACTGTTGATCACCAAAGAACTTGTGGCCTACTTTCTATTTTGGGATTGGTGCTAAACTAAATGCTAAGAAATGCATAATAGTATCATTCAGGAAGGCATCCAGGTCTGGTAACTATCACATTGATAACACCCCCCCTAAAAGTCGACCCAGTACTGAGGGACTTGGAGACACACATAGACAGTAATCTAGCCTTTGACCATTATATGTCTACAGTAGTTAAGAAATCATTCTATGTTGTGCAACTTATAAACAAAGGCATGGCATCTAGATCCAAAGAGGTAATTGTTCCAATGTATCCAGCATTCATCAGACCTATTACTGAGTAAGATACCCCCTTTGGTATGTACCTGACTAGACACATCCAACAAATTACACATCTGCAGAGGTTCCTCACTAAAAAAATGCAGGGCATAAGTAACATGTCCTATGCAGACCTCCTCAAAGCCCTATGAATGGATTCTGTCAGACCCCCATCCTAATGGACCTCTTATATATCTGCAAAACAAACAGCATCATAATTATCCATTCTAAAGACTTAAATCTTGTCTGTGATATAAATAGAACCAGATGGGTAGACAGGTTGCAGTCAGACACTGTCATATGGAACCTAGGGGGCTACTGTTGGTAATTATTTATTTATTTATTTTCCTCACATTAGTTCACAAATTTGTATATCTGGCTTGCTTGATTTCCAAAGGCGTTTACTGTATATCCAAAGAAGTCGTAATTCCCTTCAGACATCTGACCTATTATTTATATAATGCCCACATTTGGCATGTGTTTGTCAGAACACACAACTTATCTTGACAGACATTATTGATTTCTTACTAAAAAGATCAGTGGACACAATATCATCAGTTTACCAGACAGCCATCCCATCTCTTACTGGGTCTCTTATAAACTTGTCCATGATTATCTATGTCTGATGCTTTGAGCCATGAAAGACTTGACCCTCCTTGGCTTTACTATTCCTGCACAGAACAAATCACTCCTAAAATGCACAATTAAAATTCATAAACCTTAATCAATAGACAAATAGGGCATATTGATATGATATATTCATATACCAATATATCCATTCCTCTGAAATAAACTTCCATTACTTGTAAAATAGACTAGCGCCCTTCTCACACTCAAGGTAAACCTGCATAATTGGATGGGCAGTTTCAAATTCTACCCTGGTTCTCTCTTTGTTTTCTGTCCATGAGACTGGAGGGGAGTGTTGAATGTGGTCTATTCACTATAATTGTAATAGTTCATAGACTGAATGCATACCTTTGACTTTATAAACATATAACCTGTGAGATGTAGTAAGAAACAGCCCATTATAAATATGTGTTGATACACAGTGATATTTTGTCCCATGAAATTCTTAATATATAAAGTGGTCCTGTGGGATCGTGCATTCACTGCTGAAGAAGTGATCAACCAGTAATAAAGCCCACCGTAGTTGGGGGGGTCTTAGTTTAATGGTTTATGTAGAATATGGAAGGGGATATGAATACGTAGTTTAAAGATTAACATTTGAATTAAGGAAGCTGAACATATTTTTATTTAATGCATGTGATTACAATAAGAAGAGTGAAATATTAAAGCATACATTTTGTATATGTGACAGTTCTAATACAAACCCTGTATGAGCATGTTAATAGCTGCACAGAGGCAGCTGTACCCACTAGGAAGAAGTACAGAAATAACTTAAAAAAACAAGTCACCCTAGTGGAATCACACAATCAATAGGCTGTATAACAGGAGGAAGAAAATCATGGCAAGAATTAGGAGGTGCAGCACCCAGCAGGATAAAAGCAATCTCATAAAACTAAACAAACATCTCAGAGAACAAATAAAGTCTACCAAAGCCACATTTGAGGTAAGTTTAGCCTCCCAGGCCAAGGACAACCACAAAGTGTTCTTTAGCTATGTCTGCAACCTCAAAGGCAATTCACAGTTGTGTGCAGAGCTCATTGTAAATGGAGCCACCTGACAGGGTTACCACCTGTCCCTCTCTGGGCAATTGTGTCCTGAGAAAAAAACTAAAAAATGGTAAATGTCCTGACATTTTAGGACAAAAAAATAATTCATACGTTTTCTCTAATGGTTGCATAAAACAGTTATTTTGTCTCTGAAACACCTAAACATTGTATGAAATAGCATAAGCAACTCAAATGCTACACAAATAAGCTTTTATTTTGTCAAAAAAGTGAAGTTCTGCCTTTTACACTGGCCGTGGTATGTTTTGTCCTACAAAATTTGATGTTTCTACAAAAAGTGTCCCACTTTGGGCATTCGAAAATGTGGCAACCCTATACCTATACTGAGCCAGAAGATAAAGCAAACCTCCTGGTGGATAAATTCAGCTCCAACTTTCCCCCTCTTTCCCCTTCACCCATCCCTCAGGAAATGTCATCAGATATAACTCTGCCTACTATCACTAGGGAACAGGTCCTTAATGCTCTCTCTAAGACCAAGAACACTGCATCAATGGGGCCAGACGATATTCCAGGATGCCTTCTAAATAGCATGAAGCATGACCTATCAGGGCCTCTGGAATTACTATTTAACTGTAGCCTCCAAATAGGCTTTATGCCTCATGAATGGAGAAAGGCAATAGTCATCCCTCTGCACAAAGGTGGGACATCTTCCGACCCTGGAAACTAAGACCCATAAGTCTCACTAGTCTTGTATGTAAAGCCATGGAAAGAATTATCATGGAAACGATCAATAGAGATATAGTAAACTTTCAGACACTGGACCTAACCTGTTTGGTTTCGTCAAGAGTAGATCATGCCTACTCAACCTGGTGGACTTCTTCGAGAAGGTCACTAAAGCAATGGATGAGGTCAAAATCATTCACACTGCCTACCTGAAACTGGCCAAGGCATTTGACACAATACCCCACTTGAGCATTGTTGACAAACTCAAGAGGTTAGGTACAAACCCATATGTCACCCGGTAGACAGCCCAGTGGCTCACAGACAAGACACAGGAAGTTAAATTTGGGGAGTCCAGCAATACAAAGAGGCTAGTCACATGTGGAGTCCCTCAGAGATCAGTCCTTGGACCGCTCCTTTTTGGCATTTACTTCTCAGAAGTCAAGGCCAATTTCAATGGTCTCTGGCTGACTAAATTTGCAGATGATTGCAAATTAGGAGCTGTCAGTGAATCCCACACTGACGCAAATGTTCTCCAGGAGGGGCTGACACAGACAAACAACTGGTGTCAGAGCCATGGAATAAAACTAAATACCAGTAAATGCATAATAGTATCCTTTAGGAAGTCATACATCCCTGGTAACTATCATATTGATAACAGACCCCTTAGAAATGACCCAGTAGTCAGGGTCTTAGGGACACACATGGATAGTAATCTAGCCTTTGATCATCACATGTCTACAGTTGTGAGGAAATCATTCTATGTTGCACAACTTATAAACAAAGGTATGGCATCTAAGTCCAAAGAAGTCATTGTTCTACTGTATTCAGCATTCATTAGACCTATCACTGAGTACAATGCCTGTTTTGGTATGTACCTAATCAGAAATATCCAACAACTGGAACATCCACAGAGGTTCCTCACTAAAAGAATACAGGGTGTAAGTAAAATGTCCTATGCAGACTGCCTCAAGGCCCTCTCCCTGTATTATGTCTCCTACAGGCTTTTGAGGGGAGATCTATGCCTGGCATACATGGCATTATCAGACCCCACTCTGATTGACCTCCTGCATATCCACAAAACAAACAGTGCCAGAATTACCTATTCTAAAGACTTAAACCTTGCCTGTGGTATAAATAGGAACTGTATGGAACAGGCTCCACATCCACGTGAAGCAGAGTTTCTCCCTAACCCAATTCAAGTGCAGTTTGGACAATTGGATGAGAAACCATAAATTCTTCCCTGGTTTGACACCTATGTCTCTAATGGACACAGGCAACGTGTAAATGGCTCATCTCCCAAGCCCATGCTTACACTTATCAAGAGTATCAGAACTTGTCAGAGATTTGGGGTGCATGACTAGACTTAAAAAGGCCCTTGTGATAGTTTGCCCAGTAAACACATGTGAACATATGAAATGTAATGTGTATCAAACTGCTAAGTCATGTATGTCATAGATTTTTTTTGCAATTCCTTTTTAAGTTTGAATTCACTGCAGACTGAATGTTTTTATACACAATAAATCAGGAGTCAACATAAATGGCAGCTGTATGAATTTTGAAATTTTTAACAGTCATTACAGGTATCAAAGGTAAAAATATAGGGGCCATGGCTGAAGTGATCTATTCTCAGAATATGAAACAAAGAAAAAGGGAAAACTCAAGTTTTTATTTGATTCCAAGTATTGCATCTGTGTGATTTGTTCCCCACTCTGAGTATGCTGCTATTTTCATTCAAAATGCCAACACATTCTCCATTTTGCCAAATAACACCATCACTTTTTATTATTTGACTCCTCTATTCAGATTAAAGACCAAATCATTCCACAAACTGGGAGTCCAGTACTGTGATAATACTTAACTTTTATTTCAAATATATATAAATGCAACTGTTGTCTCAGCTTATATCAGCTTCAGGTTTGCTAGTTTTGTGCCCTTAGGGCACTAGGTTTCTTCACCTCCGAAGCACGACCTTTCCTTATGTATCCTAACTCAAATCCCTCAGGTCAGAAGTTTTTCATTTTGTACAGTCTTCTCAGTTTTATCTTGTATTTAGATCCAACTGTACTTTTGCTGCAAAATGAAATATAGTATTTTTTTATATTATAATGTTTAAACACTGAGACGATGAATGATGAAGTGAATTTTAAATATTTATTGTGAAGGATTTTTAACATTTTCTGTTCATTGGTTTGCATGCTAAGTATTATCATTTGATGATGGGACAAACATTTTCTTTCAATTAGTGTGCAGTTTTCTTATTCAAAACTAGTATTTTGAAGTAATCCATTGCACTATTTACTTTTATACTAGTTTGAAGTAAAAGTTATGCTTTATCACAGATCCTGATTTCCAATGAGCAGAATAAATTCTTAATTTTGATCTGTTGACATAATTGTCAGTTTGAATTTTAGCTGGTTTAATGATAAATTATGTTTTTTCAAAGTTGCCTAGAATATAAAGTAGCCAACATTTCATTTTAAGTTAGGAATAGAACAAAATTGGGAAAGCAATGAAATTCATAGTCTTTGTCATCTGTAATAATGCTCTTTTGGGGAAAAAGTATTTTTTTAAAAGTGACAATGCATACTAAAAACCATTAGAAGATCTGGTATGCTAATTTAAGAGACATTTGATTATGGAGCCAGAAAGGCAATTCCTAATGGTCACATATTAGTTCCATTAAATTAAATTTACATGGAGTACAGATGTTTCAAACTTTTCAAACAGTGGAATGAAGAGTCTTAAAAGTAAAATGTGAGATAGGCAACTGAGAGTAGTGAAATTGGAGAGCTCCATAAGCTAGTATAATAATATAGGAAAATGTTACTATTTTCAAGTTTAGAAACATAAGAAATCTATAGATAAACTGCTAAACTATATAAATTTTGGTGGAGATGTACAAAACTTTTCGTGTCAAGTAACCTGGAGATATACTGAGTCACCTAATATGAACAAGTCAATGAATTGTCATCCAGATGCTGCTTCGAAAAAAGAACTGCAATTGATGACATCTACCTTACAGGAGCTATCTTTGAAGATGGATGACTTTAAAAATGACTTGGAAAACCTCAAATTAAATTCTCAAAAACAGACTGATACTCTTAAGGAACTATTATAACAACACCATACAAAAATAACAAATATAGAGACTTCTCTAAATGATATTGAAGGGAGACTCAAAGAGGAAGAATTCCAAAAAGAATTTATGCTTAAACAGAATACATGGCTGCTTAACAAAATAAATGACTTAGAAAACAAGGAGAGGAGAAACAACATTAGGATCTTTGGTCTGCCTGAAAACACGGAAGGAAAAGACATTATTTCATTCTTAACAACCTGGATTCCTGAATTTTTAGACTTAAAAGAGGGACTTTCATTTGGAATTGAAAGGGTGCATAGAGCATCTCTCAAAGTATCAACTGATATAGTACATCACTTGTCATCTATTTTTATTTAAAAAAATAGGGTTTCTTAAACAACTGAGAAACAGTAATGATTTATTCAGAATGTTCAAAGAGCCCAATAATTCTTCACAAACAAAGGCAAGTCAAGATGGGTTACTGTTTACATTATATATAAGTCAAACAAAGCAACATATAATACAAACATAGAAGTTTCTATTCCCCTGCTTGAACTCAATGAGTAGTTATCTTGTTCATTTTTCATTGATTTTACTTATAATAATTTAAATAATTAACTAATTCAACAAGGTACCATTCATCAGAGTTCAGACTCAAATGTAACAAATTAACATAATATATAATAGCAGTAACAGTAGAGTATTTTGAAAAAAAAATGCTGTCATGGAGACTAATGCCTTCTTCAGTTAAAGTATGATTTAGAAATGTCATATATGTCCTGGTTAAATAATAGTAGCAAGCTCTTAGTACAAATGTCATCATTATTCTGTCTAAATATAGTTAATATCAATTATGGCAGGTATCATAGCTTCTAGTGCTGTTTGATCATGGATGCAGCTGTATCTGGCAGCTAGTACAAATGTCATTATTATTTTGTCTAAACATAGTTAATATCAATTATGGCATGTATCATAGCTTCGAGTGCTGTTTGATTAAGCCTGACATGGTGTGTGTGGATGCAAATGTGTCTGGCAGCTGTTGTATGTTGCCATTTCCATCTCCAGGAAGTTGTGGGTTGTGGCTTGTGATTGAGGTTTACTGATGCTTGTGTATTAGGAAGAGACATTTGGTGTTTCAGCCTGGATCCAGGGGAAGGGGTGGATAAAACTGTGATTTGGGGTATTTTGGAAGAGAATAGTTTGTTTTTACATCTGCTGAGTAAGAGGTGGGAAGACTGGAAGAATGTGTTATCTTTTGTTGTGGCAGCTTGTTGGGAGGGTTTGTTTTTTTTTTTTTTTGTATCTGTTTGCTCTCCGTTCTTTTCCTGGCTGCTGCCTCACAGAAAGGGAAGGAATTTAGACTTAAAGTTGCAGTGAAGTGAAGCTTTGCTTCATGTGCATTGTGAGCCTCTGGTATGCAGTACACAGACACACTAACAGAAACAGATGCTCCCAGGTTGCTATGGTAATGAAGACAGAGTGAAGATAATGCTTAAAGGCTCTGAGGAGCCTCAGAGATGATTCTTGGCAATGAAGTTTCTGGTTTAAAAAAAAAGAAAAAATATATAATAAAAGGGCTGTTTTAAACCACATGTACACATATTGATGGTCTCCAAGCACTTCATTTAGCTAATTAAGTTGATTCTTGATTAAAAAAATAAATAAATAATAAACACAATTTTATATTTAAAATGTATTTTGGTCCAAACACATTAAGGACTTAGATAAGAGTGGAAGTCTGATTTATTGTGAAAGGCTAAGAGCACTTGGTCTTGTGCAGTACCCTTTGCAGTGGTCTGGGAGTTGAGCTTGCTCGGATGTGTTTGGCATATGAGGATAGCTGATTCTAGGGGTGTTTGGGGTTGCCGGGAAGTGCTAGAGAGTCATCAGATTTCCTTTGTGGAAATATCTGCGGGAATGGAAGGTGTGTTGAGTGGTTAACTGGCAGAGTAGCCACTGCATGGAACAGGCTGGTAAAAATGGAACAGGACAAATATTGGTTTGGATATTTTAAGAACAACCTGGAAACACACCACATGAACTAGTGAATGGTATTCTGGCAAAACTGGATGGGTATTATTGCCCATGCTTGAAGTACTGATATGTGTGTATGTAAGGATGAAAATATAACAAATAAGAAACTAGAAGGGTCTCATAATTTAAAGTCTATGGACTGTATAAACATGCTTGGAAGGAGCTAATAATAAGAATAAGCACTACAGCTTGCGGTCTCAAAAGTAACTAAGCAACAACAAAAAAAAAAACACACACACTAGTTATGTAATTTATGATTTTAGTAAATCTAGACATAAAATATATAATCGTTATATAAGATGAAGCAGTCTGCTGAATTTAGATATTAAAGACAGGATTTAATAACATGGGCTTGTGTATAATAACACTACTGTCTTAACCTGTCATAAATGACATATACTACATTGAACATCGAGGGGAAGCATGATGATTTTCTTATATAAGTAAATATGCATAACAAGTCATGTAATTGTTTTAACTTGAATTGTAGTTTTTGTAACCCATCTTATCCATATATAATACTTAACCGGTTACCAAGGTAACTAATGCTTTATACATGACAACAAACTGACAAAGTTGTTTAAGAGAAACAATAGAAGCCTGAACTTGAAATGCCACAGAATGTAACAATCATATTCTGAACAAATGCTATTAAATTGACAATAGACACTCAGTTTAATAACATGGGCTTGTGTATAATAACACTACTGTTTTAACTTGCCATAAATGACATACACTATATTGAACATCAAGGGGAAGCATGATGATTTTCTCATATAAGTAAATATGCATAACAAGTCATATAATTGCATTAACTTGAATTGTGGTTTTATAGCCCATCTTGACCATACATAATACTGTTACCAAGGTAACTAATGTTTTATACATTATATCAAACTGACAAAGTTGTTCAAAGGAAACAACAGAAGCCTGAACTAGGAATGTCACAGAATGTAACAATCACATTCTGAACAAATAGTATTAAATTGACAATAATCACTCAGTTTAATAATCACTTTTCTGATTATACAAAATATAATGTTGCCATTTAAATCTAAAAACTTTCAGTATATGTCATAAGATGGCAATTTATAAATATGGAAAGGGAATTTGTAATCAATCACAATAAGTGCATTTTTTGTTTTTTTACTTATAATTTCACTCATTTTATAATAAGAAATGGCAGATAATGAAAATTCTTATGTGTAGGAAATGGGGGAAAGAGGGATGCACTGATAATTAAAATGCACTAACTTTCATCAGTGTTGTTGTCTGTCTTTTTGACTTTTCCCGGTTAGGGGTCACCACAGCGGAACTCCAGTCCACTAATAATTGGCAGTAGATTTTTATGGTGCTGAGTTGTCAGCCTGATGCCCAACATTCAGTGAAGACACGCCCATTCACACATGTCTTTTGGAGGCCACTCGACCATGGGGAGGACATGCAGACTCCACACAGGGGGCACTCCAGCTGAGAATCAAACAGGAGAACCTCTTGCTGTGAGGCAACAACACTACTGCTGTATCACCGCTGACATAAAACAAACTTGATGCTCTAAGTAAGTTAGCAACAAACAAAGTGGTTACTTAAATGCTGGTAAACAATGAAGTACAACTTCTGATATATCCAGTAAAATATGTCGTACTGTAAACATTCGGTATAAATATTATTGCCATCTTTTTATATTAAGTAATACATTTTGAAAAACCATCAATAAGGGTGAATATATTAAATAACTGTGTGCTATAATCTCATACTTTAATATGATTGAATTGCTTGTCATCTATCTTTCATGTAAATAATAATTGCTTATACAATAAATATACATTTATATTGTATTAGAAGTCTGTCTAATCTACAGTAGTACTATATCTGTTCAAAATAATACAAATATTGCTTATTCCTATTACAAATATTCTCCATATGTTAATTCAATTTATGGAGCTCAGATGTTCTGGATTGTCAAGGTATGAGTGATAATCTGACAGACTTAGGTTTATCCATCAGATTAGGAATGATTTTCATTCCATGGCTAGTGCAGATCTTAGTTTTGTTAACATTTATTAATTTAAGTTTATTTTGCAAAACATTTTTAGTATGCCTGACCAAAACATTACTTTATTGGTAAACACTCAAAGTTTAAAACTGATAATTTCCTTTACAAGCACAAACATATACTTTATAGTTATCAGAAGAAAATGTTTTATAGTCACAATAAAACAAAAAATACATAGTCTAAATAAACTAAGATGGATTTAACTTTATTATCTTTAAATACTAATGGCTTAAACAATCCTAGCAAGAGATCAAATCTACTGAAATATTTAAAACTGAACAAAGCACAAATTGTCTTCCTTCAAGAAACTAATTTCAAAACAAATAACAATTACAAATGGAATCCTAAGGAATATATGAAATTGGCACAATCCACTTATAAGACAAAGACAAAAGGGGTAACAATTTTATGGAAAACAAATGTGATTAACTCAGAAATCATTTGTAAGCATGAAGATAAAGAAGGCCTTATGACATTATTAATAGTTAAATATAATCACAGAATATGGACTCTAGCCAATCTATACTGCTGCCCTGGCATAGGAACATGAACTGTTAAAAGCACTCAGATTTCATTTCCAATAATTATAAGGGCAACTTAATATTAGGAGGAGATTTTAACTGTATATTTGATATTTCTGAAACTACAAATAAAAGACTGCTGCATGCATCTGCTGTATCAAAAGCTTTAAACAAGTGGGTAGAATCATTTCATCTTGTAGATACTTTCAAATTCAAAGAAGATAAATCTTTGTTGTTTTCCAATCAACATCACAGATTTGGTATCCAAACTAGAATAGGTAAAATATTTGCTGCCCATGACTTACACTCTAAAATCATTAATTTCTCAATCACTCCCTGCCCCTTTTCAGACCACAATTCATTGATACTAAAACTTCAAAAATGGGCGCAAACCATTATTCTTTAAGTCCAGAATTCCAGCATATATAACTAAAATTAAAGAGTTCAAACCCTGGTTATTATCTGAATTGCAGTTCTTCTTAGATATTAAGTACACCACAGAGATAAATAAAATAATGATATGAGACTCATTAAAAGCTTACATATATGGTAAACCCTAACTTGGTATTAAAAAAAATTCGGAGAATGGGATTCTGAATTATTAGATCTACAATCCAAACTTTTGTCATTAAAAGCTGAAAAAAAATAAAAATCATTTGGAGATGAAAAAGAAAGTAGACTTATTAAACAATGAATACAATGGAATTCTAACACAAAACTAGTTTAGCTTTAGAAAAACTAAAAATTAATACCTTGGCCACTTCTCCCAAATATCTATATAATTTATCCACAAGAATCAAAATACAATCAAAAGCTAATAACATTAAAAGTATCTTCCATGAAAA
Organism: Protopterus annectens; assembly: GCF_019279795.1. Classification (NCBI taxonomy): domain Eukaryota; kingdom Metazoa; phylum Chordata; order Ceratodontiformes; family Protopteridae; genus Protopterus; species Protopterus annectens. The sequence continues at coordinate 1,602,740,251 of NC_056732.1, forward strand.
GAAAGGGAAAATGTGTTGCATGTAGGTGAAATTCTTGATGCCTATAGAAATCACTGTATGGAATATTTCCAAAAAGAAAAAAATATATATCGATCAATTAAATCTAGATGAAAATGTTCTAATATAAAAAAAAAACAGAAGCATTAAAACTAGATCTGCAAGCACCCATATCCTACAAAGAAATTACAGCTACAATAAAATAAGGGAAAATAATAAAGCTCCAGGTATAGATGGCATAATTATGGAAATATGTGAACTTTTTACTTCAAAGATGCTATCCCTGTTCCATAAAACTCTATTAGAAATTCATTCACAAGCTTTAATACCACCCTTTTGGAGATATTCCTTAATCACACCAATCCTAAAGGAAAACAAATCCACAAACCTCTGTACTTCATGTAGACCTATATCATTATTAAATAATGACTATAAGATATTTATGACAGTATTAACTAACAGAATGAAAATACTATTATCCACAATACTAAATAATGATCAAACTGGATTTATATATCGTAGACACACACATGACAATATTAAAAGGATCATTTCTCTTATAGATTATGTTAATAAAGAAAATAAAGAAACACTCATAACTGGCTTAGATGTAGAGAAAGCCTTTGATTCCCAAAACTGGGACTTTTTCTTCAAAATCCAAGTGCTATTTGAATTTCATGCATCCTTTGCTCATCTCCTAAAGAATATATATACAAATAATTTAGTGTATGTCAAGTTAGGTCTTTTTACCTCTAAATCTATACATATAACAAAAGGCACTAAACAAGGATGTCCCAATTCACCAATTCTATTTGCTCTGGCTATTGAAATATTGGCAGATTCAATTCATAACAATGTAAAAATCAAAGGAATAGATGTTTATGAACAATACAATTCTAAAGTAATGCTATTTGCTTATGACATATTACTAACATTATCTAATACAAACGAGACATTAGAAAAATTAGATATATTGACAAATTTCACATGACTTCAGGAGTCCATTTCAGTAAATCAAAATCAAAATGTTTATTTTTAAATAAAAAAAAGAAATTCAGACTAAGGGGATCACATCATAGGGAAACAAGAATCTACCTCAAAAGATCTAGGAATTGAGTTATGCAAGGATAATAATGAATTAGTCTCATAAAACTACAATAATATCATCAACACAATTAAAATCTCTGTGGAAAATTGGAACAAAATAATATTAACATTTGAAGATAGACTGCAGTCAATAAAATGGTTTTACTGCCCAATATCCTATACAAAGCCTTGGCAATACAACTGTTACCAGGAAGGAATATACTTAAAGAAATAAATTCATGCCTAATAAAATTGTTATGGTTTCCCAAAATAAACAGAATAGCTTTAATACATCATATCAGACCATGGAAACGGAGGATTAAACTTTACTGTTAAAGAAACATATATAAAACTGTCAATATCTAAAACAATCTCAGATTGGATAAGTCCAAATTCCTCTGCAAAATGGAAAGAATTGCTAACTGTAATATCAATAAATAAATATGATTTACAAAAAAATTCAAATAGCAGATAAAAGCAATTTGCCATGGCATATTGTGTATTAGTATGCAGTATAACATAACTAAACCCACTAAAACTCGTATGATTAATTATTACATTGACTCATTTAGGAAAATTGTTAATGCAAGTATAGATTTAAAAATCTGGTTTGATCTTTTAACACTATTTATAGTCACAAAGAACTTTCCACATAAAATATATAGAGAAATTATTAATCCCTGGGAACAGAAAGGATTTGTTTGTTGGCTCCAACATATCAAAGAACTAAAAGTTTTAGATATGCAAGTAATAAATACAGCATATAAAATTCCACAACAGGACTGGCTAACTTTATAGAGTATTATGTTATATTCACAAGATTTAAGTAGAATAATTAACAATTCTTCATTTAAAGAAATATTTAAATTTACAAAATACATATATGAAATCATATATAATGACTTTGACATGGGAAACAGTATTTCAAAATTTTACAGACTATTGATAAACTATAAAACAACACCCAAAACCTCATATTGGAAATATATAACAAAAGGACATTCAATACAGTTAACTGAAGATATTAAAAAAATATCTTATTGATAAAATATACATCCTTTACACAATACTGGAAAGTCTTTAATTGGAAATACTTGCACAAAGCATTCTTAACCTCAGACAGAATCAGTAAAATTAGTTCTTCCTTAAAACGAATATGTTGGAGATGTGAGCAAGTACACAATGCAGATTGGAACCACATTTTCTTTGATTGTGTTAAAATTAAACCATTTTGGAATGGTATTAATAACTTTCTACAAGCTTTATTTACTGAATCATTTTATTTAACTAACGCTCTTGTATGATTAAATGTGAACAAAGGTCTTCATTTGAATAGGTCAAACATGTATCTAGTATGGACTATACTTGAAATTTCAAGGAAGTGTATAACAAGAAGATGGAATACAAACACAATACCAACTTTGGAAGACGTCTACAGCCTACTGAAGACCAAGCATTATTGGAAATTAAAATTAAAGAACTAACAGTTTATCCAAAGCCATTTATCAACAACCCTTGTGGAAAAGTCTTATCATTGATTGACACTATACAATAATTGATCAGACAGTCTGATAATGGATTGGACATATTTATAAAGTAACTGTATGCATTAAGATCTGTTATAGTGTCAGGCTAATGTAAGTAGTGTACATAGTTATTTAAGATGTTATGTATAAATACTATGGAATTCATTCAAATGTATTTAAAAAATAAAAAAAAATGAGGAAAAAAGTAAAATGTATTAAAAGGAATCAGGGAAGCAGATTATCAAAGGACAATATTATGCAAATGAGTTTAGAAAACTCTCCGCAATTTTGACAAACAGAAACATGATTCCCATAATCTCTGAAACTGAAAACACCACAAACGTAAACAAATGCTATAAAGCAGTTTGGAAAACACACACACATTCTTTTGTTTTTCCCCTGCACTGTCCAGTAGAGGGGCCTGCCCATTTCCCAGTTTCTATATATATTAACTTTAAGGTTGGACTAAGTTGGTGAAAATGAAAAAAGGTCAAAATTAAATGAAAAACATTTCCCTTCTGCCAGTGTAATATAGCCTCCAGTTTATGACTTTGTCAGTGCTAACATTCCCTTAAACTTCACACTCAGTAGAAATGATCTTCCTTGCATGAAATTCAGGGCATCACTGTAGCATGACTTCAAAATTGTATGTTTCCCTACATGAACACATTGACAAAGACATTCAGGAAAAATAACTGGAGAGCTGTAACAAAATAAAGTGGTGTATTTTGCATTTCAAATGATTAAAACTCACATAGTTACATTCATCAGGATATATGCATATAGTGCCATTGTGTTTCTGAAAAAATCATGATTTGGAAAATACATCATGAAATAGTGAGAGAAGAAAACAAACTCAAATATATGCCCATAGAAGTAAATAAGGTCTTAAAGGAAGATCGTAAGCACTAGAAGGAAAAGTATCTAAACAAAGAGAAAGTTGTTGCAGAAGTCAAAGGCTGATGAAGAACAATTTTAAGGCAATAAAGACCATAAGTACAAGAGGTGCTCTGCTCTGCTAATCAATATTATACTGAGGTTATGGCTAAAAGCATACAGAAGTTAGTATGCAGTTACATATGTGTTTTGTAGAGCTCCAATAGAGACAAAATAAAATTGTAGTTGTGTTATAAAGTGTATCATACATGAGAAGCAATTTTACTACTCCAGGGAAAGAGATGTTGGCATTTCAACTAAACTATCTTACCAAAATGAGCACCTGTATTATTTATTTATTTACTTATTGTAACAATTGACAGTTTTGTCTAAATGAAGTTACTTTGGACTTCCTTCTTAAGTAAATTTCATAAACATTATGCCAGAATACTTCTTACGTATCTGAGTGCTGTGAGCTGATGATTTTAATGTCTGCATTTTACATTCAGCTGGACTGGAAAACCGAGAATCTGGAAGTTCAGCTGAATTATTTTTATTTTGTTATTTTCTCTCATTTGAATTACTTTGCAATTATTTGAATTCTTTCCTTGACATAATTTCTATTTAAATGTCCATAGTAGTGAGCAACTTTGCATATTATTCCTCTGACTGCTGTGAGCCAAAGCTGTTAGTCTTTACTTTCTACAGTACGTTGTTGGAGGACTGAGCACTTGGTGTTTCAGCTGAAATGATTTTATTTTGTTATTTTCCAATATTTTAGTTACTGTGCTACTATTTGAGTCATCCCCATACCTCTCAACCTCTTAGCACAAGAAATCTGGACAAAGCCTAAAATAATGGTGGGACAAAGGACCAATAATTGGGACAGATTTTAATATTGCTCTTATAAACTTAGACGGTTGGTAGAATAACAGAATGTGTGTCTGCATGCACTTTATGAAGGATATGAAATCTGAAACTCAAATGTCTGTAATTGTTTAGTGAATTCAATCCTCACTGATGTGTCAGAAAACCAAAAATTTTATGAGGAGCAGCCCAAAAAATATTAAACAAAAATTTGGACATTCTGCAAAATTCTGGAGTTGTGAGGTATGGCTACTCCCTTTATGTTACTTCTGTTTAAATTCCTGTGGTAGTAAGCAGTTGCAAGCTGTCAGTGACCACAACGAAGCTTAGCAATGTGCAGGCACAAAGTGATTCACATGATCAGGAAAATCAAAGAGATCAACAGAAGAGAAAGCTAATGGTCAAAATATAAATTTATTAATAAATATATTGTCAGTCTCCCTATACAAATGTCAGCACTCTAATTGCTGTTTGCAAAAGCCGAAAAAAGACTGAAAACACAGAAGATTGAAACTTAAAAATTACTTTTCTCCTTAAAACTTTTTTTTTTTGCAAGGGGGGCAAGCCCCTCCTGTACCCCCCCCCATGTGGAGGCAAGCCCCACACCCCCAAACTTATATATACCAACTCTGAGATCATCATATCTCAGAGAAAAGGGAATATTCTGAGAAATGGCATCTTGGACTTGGTATATGTAAATCTGTTCTTTTCGGCCATTCAGCCTCTATATTTAGGGACTCACTCTAGTGGGTCCTGGCATTTTAAATGGTTACCATGCTGTCATGCTGAATAAGACAGAAACAGTTATGCATTGCTCTTGGTGTTATCCCTTATAAAGAATCTAAGTTTGATTTATAACCATGGAGCAAAGTTCATGATAGTTATTTTTTGCTGTTCTTTGTTAAACAATTGTTTTGAGCAAGTCAGTGTTTTCCAGTACAATTTTTATTTAGTATCTGACATTATTTTCCCGGTCCCCTTCAATAACACACATCACACCAAATGAAATTTGATGACCTTTATTAGATTTCCATAACATAGCTTTGATCACCAACTTTATTAATTATAACTATTCACGATAATTGATTCTAAATACAGCATAACATCCTTGTAATGTTAATCAGGGCAGCGTACCTACTCACTCTGCCCCAATAAGCAGCATCCATACCTCTACTCACTTACTTTACTTAAGAAGCGGCGTCCCATCTCACTTCATACACCATTCATTGTAATGTTAATCAGGGCAGCATACCTACTCACCTTGCCCAACAAGCAGGGTCCATACCTCTGCTCACTTACTTTACTTATGAAGCAGCGTCCCAACTCACTTCATACACCATCCATTGAATCACCTTCCACCAAATAAGCACCATCCTTACCTCAGTTTTCTTATCTATTCAGCAAGCTTCCTCCAACTACTCATTTCTTTTCCCCAGATCCTTGAAATGAACATCCAGACATCAGAGGGGCAACAGAAGAGGGCAAGACTATCCCTCTTCTCCGCCTACCCTCACTGATAACATAACCCTACACCCCACTAGCAAAAAGAGGGAGGGTGGGTGGTTAGCAAGTTCATGCCAAAATGTGATTGCTTAGCCCAACTACACTAGACTAAACCTCTTAAGCCCCTCCCCATTGTTATCTCATTCCTCCCAACCATCCCTGACTCCACTTAACCCTTTAACCTCCCCAACCCACTTAACTCCCCTTAATATTAACCTAACCTCCCCCATGAAGATGTCCTGGGACAACTTAGTTTGTTGCCAAACTTCATTTATTTTTGAGATACTGAAGAAAGTTTATATTTTATGCATTAGGCATCAACATTAACCACATCTAAAGACTTTTATTGTTTTTACACAGTTCTGTAATGGGTATTTAGAAATCTGTACCTAGTTACAATGGCTCCATAATAAATATATATTAGTTTTGCTATTTTCGTAATAATGCAGAATTAGTATTAGTATTCCTTTGCTAAAATTTGCCTTTATTAGTTTAATTCAAATCTACACTAGTGCATATTTATTTTTTACATAACTAAGGTTTACGTAACTAAATTAAAACATATTTGACATCATAAACAATTTGTAGAGGATAGTTAATAATATACTAAATCTGATCTTATTGTTCAAATGTAAAATGGAAGAACTTTTATAATTGTACTTTTGAAAACCTTTTTGAAAATACATTTTAAAACTTTGGATTTATTCAACATTTTGCAATCTTGTTAGAAAAAAAGAATAAAAGTTTGCATTGATGGAAGAATTTTTATAAGAATGCATATGTTTGAACAGCTTGTATCAAATTTTAGGATTCATATTCCAAATTGCAGAGAAAGACAATTGAATCTAACAGTAATTGCTTAATTATAGTTAGGTCAGCTTTTAAAAAAAAATATGATTATATAATGGGATAATGGGGTGGACAGAGGAAAGAATGCAGCACTGTAAAAAGCCTGAATTAAATGGTGAGTTGGTAAGGGTCAAGGAGCACATACTGTGATGTTAGTATACAAATAGGTACAGGACATGGAATACAGAGTGTGAATTAGTATACAAATAGGTAAAGGACATGGAACACAGAGTGTGAACTAGTATAGGTAAAGGACATGGAAGACAGAGTGTGAATTAGTAGACAAATAGGTACATGACATGGAATACAGAGTGTGAATTAGTACACAAATAGGTAAAGGACATGGAACACAGAGTGTGAACTAGTATACAAATAGGTAAAGGACATGGAACACAGAGTGTGAACTAGTATACAGATAGGTAAAGGACATGGAACACAGAGTGTGAACTAGTATACAAATAGGTAAAGGACATGGAACACTAGGTGTGAACTAGTATACAAATAGGTAAAGGACATGGAACACAGAATGTGAATTAGTATACAGGTAGGTGAAGGACATGGAACACAAGGTGTGAACTAGTATACAAATAGGTAAAGGACATGGAACACAAGGTGTGAACTAGTATACAAATAGGTAAAGGACATGGAACACAGAGTGTGAACTAGTATACAAATAGGTAAAGGACATGGAACACTAGGTGTGAACTAGTATACAAATAGGTAAAGGACATGGAACACAGAATGTGAATTAGTATACAGGTAGGTGAAGGACATGGAACACAAGGTGTGAACTAGTATACAAATAGGTAAAGGACATGGAACACAAGGTGTGAACTAGTATACAAATAGGTAAAGGACATGGAACACAAGGTGTGAACTAGTATACAAATAGATAAAGGACATGGAACACCGAGTGTGAACTAGTATACAAATAGGTAAAGGACATGGAACACCGAGTGTGAACTAGTATACAAATAGGTAAAGGACATGGAACACCGAGTGTGAACTAGTATACAAATAGGTAAAGGGCATGGAACACCGAGTGTGAACTAGTATACAAATAGGTAAAGGACATGGAACACCGAGTGTGAACTAGTATACAAATAGGTAAAGGACATGGAACACCGAGTGTGAACTAGTATACAAATAGGTAAAGGACACGGAACACAGAGTGTGAACTAGTATACAAATGGGTAAAAAATACGGAACACACTGTGTGAACTAGTATGCAAATAGGTAAAGGACACGGAACATAAGGTGTGAACTAGTATACAAATGGGTAAAGAACACGTAACACACGGTGTGAACTAGTATACAAATAGGTAAAGGACATGGAACACAGAGTGTGAACTAGTATATAAATAGGTAAAGGACATGGAACACAAGGTCTGTCCACAGTGGTGGTGCTGCGGTAGTGTTGTCACCTCACAGTAAGACGCTGTCCAGTTCGATTCTCAGCTAGAGCGTCTTCTGTGTGGAGACATGCGTGAATGGGCGTACCTTCGTTGAAGGTTGTGCGTCAGGGCTGGTAACTCGGCACGTAAAAATCAACTACCAATCATTAGCAGACCGGAGTTCTGCTGTGGCGACCCCTAACCGGGAAAAGCCGAAAGACACAACAACAACATGGAACACAAGGTGTGAACTAGTATACAAATAGGTAAAGGACATGGAACACAGAATGTGAATTAATAAAGAAATAGGTAAAGGTCATGGAACACAGAGTGTGAATTAGTATACAAATAGGTGAAGGACATGGAACACAAGGTGTGAACTAGTATACACATAGGTAAAAGACATGGAACACAAGGTGTGAACTATTATACAAATAGGTAAATGACACAGAACACAAGGTGTGAACTAGTATACAAATAGGCAAAGGACACTGAACACAGAGTGTGAACTAGTATACAAGTAGGTAAAGGACACAGAACATAAGGTGTGAACTAGTATACAAATGGGTAAAGGACATGGAACACAGAGTGTGAACTAATGTACACATATGTACATGACATGGAACACAGAGTGTGAACAAGTATACAAATAGGTAAAGGACATGGAACACAAGGTGTGAACTAGTATACAAATAGGTGAAGGACATGGGACACTAAGAGTGTAAACTAGTGTACAAATATGTACATGACATGGAACACAGAGTGTGAACCAGTATACAAATAGGTAAAGAACATGGAACACAGAGTGTGAACTGGTATACAAATATGTAAAGAACATGGAACACAGAGTGCGAACTAGTATTCAAATAGGTAAAGGACACTGAACACAACGTGTGAACTAGTATACAAATAGGTGAAGAACATGGGACACAGAGTGTGAACTAGTATACAGACAGGTAAACGACATGGAACACAGAGTGTGAATTAGTATACAAATTGGTGAAGGACATGCAACACAGAGTGTGAACTAGTGTACACATATGTACATGACATGCAACACAGAGTATGAACTAGTATACAGATAGGTAAGGCACATGGAACACAAGGTGTGAACTAGTATACAAATAGGTGAAGGACATGGAACACAGAGTATGAACTAATATGCAAATAGTAAGGAACATGGAACACAAGGTGTGAACTAGTATACAAATAGGTAAAGGACATGGAACACAGAATGTGAATTAATATAGAAATAGGTAAAGGTCATGGAACACAGAGTGTGAATTAGTATACAAATAGGTGAAGGACATGGAACACAAGGTGTGAACTAGTATACAAATAGGTAAAAGACATGGAACACAAGGTGTGAACTATTATACAAATAGGTAAACGACACAGAACACAAGGTGTGAACTAGTATACAAATAGGCAAAGGACACTGAACATAGAGTGTGAACTAGTATACAAATAGGTAAAGGACACAGAACATAAGGTGTGAACTAGTATACAAATGGGTAAAGGACATGGAACACAGAGTGTGTACTAATGTACAAATATGTACATGACATGGAACACAGAGTGTGAACAAGTATACAAATAGATAAAGGACATGGAACACAAGGTGTGAACTAGTATACAAATAGGTGAAGGACATGAGACACTAAGAGTGTAAACTAGTGTACAAATATGTACATGACATGGAACACAGAGTGTGAACCAGTATACAAATAGGTAAAGAACATGGAACACAGAGTGTGAACTGGTATACAAATATGTAAAGAACATGGAACACAGAGTGCGAACTAGTATTCAAATAGGTAAAGGACACTGAACACAACGTGTGAACTAGTATACAAATAGGGGAAGAACATGGGACACAGAGTGTGAACTAGTATACAGACAGGTAAACGACATGGAACACAGAGTGTGAATTAGTATACAAATTGGTGAAGGACATGCAACACAGAGTGTGAACTAGTGTACAAATATGTACATGACATGCAACACAGAGTATGAACTAGTATACAGATAGGTAAGGCACATGGAACACAAGGTGTGAACTAGTATACAAATAGGTGAAGGACATGGAACACAGAGTATGAACTAATATGCAAATAGTAAGGAACATGGAACACAAGGTGTGAACTAGTATACAAATAGGTAAAGGACATGGAACACAGAATGTGAATTAATATAGAAATAGGTAAAGGTCATGGAACACAGAGTGTGAATTAGTATACAAATAGGTGAAGGACATGGAACACAAGGTGTGAACTAGTATACAAATAGGTAAAAGACATGGAACACAAGGTGTGAACTATTATACAAATAGGTAAACGACACAGAACACAAGGTGTGAACTAGTATACAAATAGGCAAAGGACACTGAACACAGAGTGTGAACTAGTATACAAATAGGTAAAGGACACAGAACATAAGGTGTGAACTAGTATACAAATGGGTAAAGGACATGGAACACAGAGTGTGAACTAATGTACAAATATGTACATGACATGGAACACAGAGTGTGAACAAGTATACAAATAGATAAAGGACATGGAACACAAGGTGTGAACTAGTATACAAATAGGTGAAGGACATGGGACATTAAGAGTGTAAACTAGTGTACAAATATGTACATGACATGGGACACAGAGTGTGAACCAGTATACAAATAGGTAAAGAACATGGAACACAGAGTGTGAACTGGTATACAAATATGTAAAGAACATGGAACACAGAGTGCGAACTAGTATTCAAATAGGTAAAGGACACTGAACACAACGTGTGAACTAGTATACAAATAGGTGAAGAACATGGGACACAGAGTGTGAACTAGTATACAGACAGGTAAACGACATGGAACACAGAGTGTGAATTAGTATACAAATTGGTGAAGGACATGCAACACAGAGTGTGAACTAGTGTACAAATATGTACATGACATGCAACACAGAGTATGAACTAGTATACAGATAGGTAAGGCACATGGAACACAAGGTGTGAACTAGTATACAAATAGGTGAAGGACATGGAACACAGAGTATGAACTAGTATGCAAATAGTAAGGAACATGGAGCACAAGGTGTGAACTAGTATACAAATAGGTAAAGGGCATGGAATACAAGGTGTGAACCAGTGTACAAATAGGTAAAGGACATGGAACACATATACAAATAGGTAAAGGACATGGAATACAAGGTTTGAACCAGTATACAACTAGGTAAAGGACACGGAACACGGAGTGTGAACTAGTGTACAAGTAGGTAAGGAACATGGAACACAGAGTGTGAACTAGTATACAAATATGTGAGAATCGTCCAGAAGAGCAAGTAGAAGATCATATTAGGGATGTCATTTTAGGTAATAATTGTTAACAAAATGAGTTAGCATTTAACTCTCAGTGAGATGCAGACAGGCTGAAGGGCATACAAGATAGAATTTAGCAACTATAACTGAAAGCATACAACAGAGTTCTCTTATAGCAAATAAGAAAATTAAATGTATACTCAAATATAATAAAGGTGAATACATGTATAACTACTAAAACAAAGCTTTAAAGACATCATTGAGAAAGCTAAATGAATTCAGAAAATATTTAGATAAGGAGAGAGGCACACTTACTGTTGTAATGACTAGTAAAGAAAATGAATATTTGTATGTATGCATTTATTTATTTACTTATTTATTGATATTTGATTACCAGGGAAGCTGGACTGGGTAGGTGCCCATTTTCAGCAGAGGCCTGGGGAGAAAAGCTCCAAAAGAGTTCCTAGTAGGAAATCTAAAGGGCCATCTAAAAGATCATATAACCATGGTTTAACAGATGAGGAAATACATATTATTGATGTAGAAAAATCACATTTTGAAGCTCATACAACTAGTGCATATGTTCATGTAGCTGCATCTGACATTAAAGATGTGGATATTGTAAATAGTTACTTGTTTGTGTTGTATTAAATGTTTGAATCTTTTGTTTGTTTGTTTGCTATTTTAAAATCAAATAAAACATTTTAAGAAAAAAATGTTCTGTTGGATCACAATTACATCAGCTCACATAGAAGGAGCTGACATTAAAAAAAATGTTCCCTGGGAAGGGGACAAGTGAGTTAAATGATATTCAAAACAAGAGACAAGTCCAGAATTGAATGATCTGACCAATGTTATAGCAAAGAATAACAAAAGAAGAAAGGAAGATGGGGAGCTTAAATCAGCAAAACATTTAAGTATGCTAGTAGAAATAAAACCAAAAAGAGGGGCATTAAAATAATGTTAATATACCTCCACTAATCTCTAGTACATAAGTAGAAACTCAAGATGAGGTTAAATCTCCACATATACAAACAGTAAACAACAGTACCAAGTCGTAAACATGGAGAAGAGTTTGAATGATACCGAAAGTGAAATATTGATACTAGTTGACTCAGTGTTTAGGATATTAGTAAGAATTTCAAAAGGGGTTGACAAAGCAAGAGTTAGCTTGAAGTTTATCAGGAGTAGAATTTATGTCTGCTTATAAAGTGCTGTTCGTTGTCGCCTCACAGCAAGACGTTGTCTCGTTTGATTCTCAGCTAGAGCGTCTACTGTGGAGACATACATGAATGGGCGTACCTTCGTTGAAGGTTGTGTGTTAGGGCCGGCAACTCAGCACGTAAAAATCAACTGCCAATCATTAGCGGACTGGAGTTCTGCTGTAGCGACCCCTAACCGGGAAAAGCCAAAAGACACAACATAAAGTACTGTTCAAACTCTT